>NW_020229880.1:0-197674 GCF_003227715.2 Harpegnathos saltator | reverse complement strand
TATTAGGAAATCGAGTAAGAGCAGGAATAAAGTAGTACATGCAGATAGGTTAGCTTCTTTTAGTGAGAGACAGGAATAGAGAATACATCAGAGACCTGTAAATTTTTAATGGTAAAATTATTTAAACAAATCTTGCATTCATTTTCTTTACTTTAAGGTGTAATTTTGGAGAGCGGTTTCAGAGGACCACATCCGGAAACAAGAAAAGTGAGAAGGCTGCCTCCCCCCACGGTTTTTGATCGTGGTTTTTCCGTGGGTTGGGCGAATGTTGAGACAGGGAATCGGGGTGTTCTTCAAAAGAACGTTGGGTCGTGGACCCAACGTTCTTTTGAAGATTTGTGGCAGCGTCCGTTGTCCGTGAGCCTTGGGCGTCTGATTTTGACAACTGAACGAAGATTGTCTGGACGACGGAAAATCGATAAGAAGAAAACAACAACAGCTGACAGAGAGTCTCCGAAGCTGTCATCGTAGACAGACGCGAAAATTGTAGATCAGAGAATTATTCTTGTTTAAAGCTTGAGCGAGTTGCGCTGTAAATAGTAAAGCTTGTTATTCTTACGCGCGTGTTTTCATTTACCTGAGTGCAAGCGCGAGTGCGAGAGTGAGTATAATTATAACATTTTGTGAGTGTAACAAAATATGTACACTTACTCTCGCACTCGCGCTTGCACTCAGGTAAATGAAAACACTAGCGTAAGAATAACAAGTTTACTATTAGGTTGGGGAAAAATAAATATTTTTTCGTTTATTTCAAGGCTTTATTTAATATAATAAGGATTGTTCGAATTTAGTCAAATAAGCACTGTTTTGTTCTACAATTTGTCGCCATTTTAAAGGTAATTTCATGATCCCTCTTTCATAGAAGCCCTGGTCCTTATTTGCAAAAAACTCGACTAAGCGATTTCACAGTCTTTTCTTAAAGTCAATTTCTTACATTCAAAGAAGTTTTGCAATGACAAAAACAGATGGTAATCGCTTGGTGCCAGGTCTGGACTATAAGGTGGATGCATAAAAACTTCCCAACCAAGCTCCCGGAGTTTTTGACGAGTGACTATAGACGTATGTGGCCTGGCATTGTCCTGATGAAAAACAATTCCTCTCATAATGACCAATTCTGGCCCCTTCTGGTCGATTGCTAGCTTCAAACGGTCCAATTGTTGACAATAAAGGTCCGAATTTAGTTTGACCATATGAAAGCAGCTCATGGTGGATGATTCCTTTATAGCCCCACCAAACACTCAGCAAAACCTTCCTGGCCGTTAATCCTGGTTTGGTCACCGTTTGAGCCGTTTCGCTGCGCTTTAACCACGATCGTTTTTGCACAATATTGTCGTATGTAATCCATTTCTCATCCCCAGTCACCATCCGTTTCAGAAATGGCTCGATTTCGTTCCGTTTGTTCAAGGCTTTGCAGATTGAAATTCAGTCCATCATGTTTTTTTGCGTCAATTCGTGTGGCACCTAAACATCAAGCTTTTTTTGAATCCAGCTTTATGCAAATGGTTCATTTCCATAATTTTGTTGACATTTTCGACGATGGGCTTACCTGTGCGAGATGCATCTTTAACATCAAAATTACCGAAACCGAATCGACGAAACCAAAATTGCGCATGATTGGCCGTGACAGTATCGGGACTATAAACACCATTCACAACTTCAGCCGCCTGGCTTGCATTTTCGTTTTTATCGAAGCAAAATTGTAAAATATACCGAATTTTCTCTTTATTGACGTACGTCTTTTCACGCTATAACTCACAACTTAATCGACAAATCACAAAACCGTTAAAGAATTTTTTTAGTACGGAATATCGCTTTTCCAACGAGTATAAATATTAACCTATGCGATTAATACATCACGTGATATATACCACTAAAGCCATCTAGCGGAAAAAATAATGGATTTCTTTTTTCCCAAACTAATATTTACAGCGCAGCTCGCTCAAGCTTTAAACAAGAATAATTCTCTGATCTACAATTCTCGGGTCTGTCATGATGACAGCTTGCCGGAAACTCTCTCTCTGTCAGCTATTGTTTTCTTCTTATCGATTTTCCGTCGTCCAGACAATCTTCGTTCAGTTATCAAAATCAGCATCAGATGCCTAAGGCTCACGAACAACGGACGCTGCCACAAACCTTGTGGCTCGGATACAACAATATGAATATCCCATCGACCCTGATATCTTTTCGACCCTCCATCTCTTTAATATCCTGATTAACTTTTTTCCCTTGTTCCTCGCTTACGCTTCCTAAGCTACATTTAGGGAAGTAGTCAAGATGGCTTTTCAAAAAATATATCTTTAGATTCACATTGCATCCTAATTTCATAAACTTTTCAAGCACGTTATTCACCAATTCTTTATAGTTAGAATCTTTTTTGTTTCCCAAGGAACCCAGAATCACTTTCTTCAATGAAACCCAAGCTTCTCTTTCTAAACAAGTCATTGTTTTATCAAATATCTCGTCTTTAGTAAGTAATCTAATTTGAGGCCCAATAAAAATGCCTTCCTTAATCTTTGCATCAGTGAGATGAGGAAACTTTGTACAGAGGTATTTAAAACAATTTCTTTTCTTATGCAGAGCCATCACGAATTGCTTCTGTTACGTCCTGCGGTCTCCGCGTATTCTAAATTCGTTATCAAGTAAAGCAAATTAAATTTTATATTATACGACCAAGTGTTCATGTTCCGCGACCCTCTGAGCACAGTGACGTCACACTCAGACATCTCTTTTTTTCTTTGTTTTAATTATCGAAGTTTCACTATTTCTGTCAGAAAGATCCGCTGAGTTATTTTAGCCAGATGTTCTCTCCAAATAACCTTGAATAACTTCCTCCTGTTCCTCCTGTTTGGAGCAACAATTTTCTTTGAAGACGGACCGACCAGACAATCTTATGACACTATATGACACTACTAGCCTTTGATCTTCTGAAACTCATGCGTTTTTCCACGTTTACTCATAAATTTTTATTGCGCACAACCTCTGCCTAGACCTAGCGAAACTACGAAGATACCCGATCCTTTACAATATTAGGCCTCCCTAAAACCCCACTTTCAAAAAGTTTTGCAACAAAATCCTATACTTGGACATAAACCTTAGAGCCCTGATGCAACTTCCAAAACCCCACCTTCTCGACCGAGATGACGTTTCGAGTAAAACGAAAAGGCTATACCACGTCTACTTCTCCTCGCGACCGACCCGCAGCCAGGATAGAATCTTTTCTTCAGCACCCCTTCAGGGTCTCTTAACAACCTAGCCTACTAGTGGCTTAGACAGATCAGAGTTTTGCCAGTTGTTAATTATTCCGTGCAACGACCTCGTGCATTTTTGGATCATCGTAAACAATCCAGTGGAAACTAGCTTCCTATTCTTGGCGCAAAACTTGGGTCCATCCTCACAGACACGCAGGAATTACACTCTTCATTTCCGACAAATAGCATAGATCCAGCAGTAAGTTATTTATACTTTCTTTTACCTGACTGACCCCATTCTTTTCATTTTTCTCCTTTTCTTCTCTCTCTTTTCTTTTCTTTTCCTTTTTCTTCCTTTTCTCTATCCCCCTTGGCATGTCTCCTTAATTGTGAAATTCGGTGTCAGTGGCCCAATCTTTCTGAACACAGTCGGACATAACGAACACGGAATTTTGCTCAAATCGCGATTGTTTATACATATATGTATACGTATACATTATAAAATCTTACAAATTTTATTTCATTGTGAACTTCCGTCTAATCATCAATAAAACAAGTTTGTAATTGTAAGCCAATCACTTTCCAACTAATTATTTTCAACAAAAAATTCTCCCTTCCCTTAACTATCGTTCACGGTCTTATCCCAGGTAAAAGATTCAGTTCCTTGACCTAAATAAAGGACAACTGACGTACGTCCACGCCAGATAAAGGGGTCATTCCGATTCTTGATCTGCACCGCAGACTTGCGAGTACGTCGGAACTGTGAAAGCAAACGTCAAATTATGTTTCTCCTCCAGGACATAACACTTCATTAGACCAAATTTTATGTGCAACAGAGGTAACAAAATTTTATTAGGATTAACTAATATTTCATTCATTACATTTTTCACGCCAGGTTCCAAGCTTTTTCTTACTTTCCATTCTTTTCTGTCCAATGAAGTTCTCTGGTCTACTATTCCATTCACAAAGAAATCATGGGAATTTGGTGAAACCTTGCTGTTGTCCTAGAAGCAATAAAATTTTCAAATCACCACAAATTAACCAATTGTGTTGTTCATAGTTAATATATCCCAACAGTGTTTTTAAGTTTTCATATATTTCTTTTAAATGAACTGAGTGTCCAATAGGTACTGATGCATATATTCCCCCATTGTGAAGGAGAACAGCTTTTAGGCTTCGTCTTGAGGAATCAATAAAAAGTCTCCATTCATTAGCATTATAAGACTTTAATCCCAAAAAATGCATCAAGTCAGATACATTATTGCAGAAAACTAATGAATCTACCATAAAAAAAGGGAATAAATTCTTTTTCATGATGTCTGTACCAAGGAAACGTTGCTTATGATTCTAACAAATGCCTTTCTTTCAATCTGGATCCCGGTAACTCTGTACTTTCTTTAGATAGACCTATATCTCTTACAAGATCATTTAAAGCAGACTGATTGAAAGGCTTTGGACTATTGTCATCAACCGGATCGATTTCATAAGTTTTAAAATCTACATTGTTCTCAACAGGAATGTCGTTGTCTAAAGATGGTAAAGAAGGGTTCGTTGGTGGAGAAGGAATAGGAATATCAGGTCCATGAAAAAAGGTCTTGTAGCGCATGAAAGTGTTGTATAAGAGATGTTTTTCTTATTGCAAGCATTATAGCCCGTGATTTGCATGAGCAAAAGTAACAGCTAGTTATATGATCAGTTGATTCACGTCAAATCATTGGAATACCAAATCGCATGCCACTTCTTTTTCCTTTCAACCAATATCTCAATCCTTGATAGCAAGTTCTACAAATTGTATGAGGAACCCATGGTTTATTAAGATTTTTTATTTCAATATCAAAATATTGAAAATAATGTTTGTTATTTTGAGTTATAGGAACTTTTTGCTTTTGCGGAACGTATTCACCATAGATGTAGCAAAATTTATCAGGATCGTTTTTACACTTGCGCGAAGCTATTTCATTAAAAAAAATGTATGTATTAAAGAGAACAAATGAAATATGTAAATACTCTACACACTTTAAATGATATGTTATGATAAGAGGAACAGAATATATCAATTTATTATTGCAGCATAGTGTTACAAACGTAATATTGCATTAATTTCACGTCAGTTCTGTGAAGTTCCTACTTTTATCAATGAAATGGCATTAATTACGCAAGTAGTTCAGAATAATCAAGACTCTATTGTCATAATTTCCTAAAAAATTTTCACCATGTTAACAATGATGTTTTTAATTGGTGTATAATATAAAAATAACTTCCAAAGAATCCTATCTTTTTATTTTCATTTTTTTCTTACTGTGTACAATAAAGTATTATATGTTCTTTCATTTTATTGGTTTCAATTTTTTTAATTTTTAAGTTATAATTATCTCGAAAACCTGACGTGATAGAGAAATTCTAAGGCGGATTCGTATTCAGTGGACAAAATTTCGTAGGAAATGACCATTGAAATTCAAAACACAAAATCATGCAGACCTATATTATCTATGTCATAATTCTTTTGAGCAGTGTATAATTTCTCATTTACACATTGTTCTATATTTAACTTACAAGTAACACTATCCAACTGTCACTCACCGATTCCAATGACAGGAGAAGGGTCAATAAGGCCGGTTTTTGGGCCCATCTCCGATTGGTCTCAAAGTATGTCATTTTATTCATCTATGTGGGCCTCATTACATAATGCAAGGATTTTTCCTAATAATGATTTAATTCAGAGAAATAGGCATTTTTATATTCCCATTTTACATGGGTTTTCGTACCTTCGATCAAATGATGCTGGGTTTCATATTGTTAACATTGCTCACGCAAGATCATACTTCCTCAAAAATTGCGTATATATATGCACTACACATATGTCAGAGCCATCATTTTTCTCGAGGTACTTCGCCTTTAAAATATAATTTTTTGCACACTTTATTATGCTTGCGTCCGCAAAAGAAGAACAAATCCTTTATCTCAAAGAGAATTCCTTCAAAAAAACATCAAAACAGATGAAGATCAACCAAAACTGATGGTTAATGAGACAAAATATATCGTTCATGTGTGACTGCGTCTGCATCAGTGAGGGCCGCCGGCAAAGCAAATCGACCACGACGGTGGCCGCGCGAACTACTGCCGTCGTGGCCGATTTGCTTTGCCGGAGGCCCTCACTGATGCAGACGCAGTCACACATGAACGATATATTTTGTCTCATTAACCATCAGTTTTGGTTGATCTTCATCTGTTTTGATGTTTTTTTGAAGGAATTCTCTTTGAGATAAAGGATTTGTTCTTCTTTTGCGGACGCAAGCATAATAAAGTGTGCAAAAAATTGTATTTTAAAGGCGAAGTACCTCGAGAAAAATGATGGCTCTGACATACGTTGTAGTGCATATATAAGGGTGGTTGATTATTATTAAGTTGCCAACCCGAAATGTGAAGGTAGATTGGGTTAAGATAAACATAAAAGTCCCATACCGTTTTGCGAGATTCGCAATAATTATCGAGTTATTAATGACAGAAATCTGAGGAATGGGAGCGCGTCGACATAGATGATTGGAGAAGCGTTGCAGCTACTCAAGCCACAGCGCGGCCCACTCGACCCAGCAACTGTTGGCGACGTGCGGCGAGACGTAGATCCGGCGAGATAAAACAACGAATAGCGGCGCATTGTCTTTCCCCTCGCCGCGCACCGGCAACAGTTTCTGGATCAACTGGGCCGCGCTGCGGCCTAAGCAGCTGCAATGCTTCTCCAATTATCTATGTCGGCGCGCTCTCATTCCTCAGATTTCTGTCATTAATAACTCGATAATTATTGCGAATCTCGCAAAACGGTATGGGACCTTTATGTTTATCTTAACCCAATCTAGCTTCACATTTCGGGTTGGCAACTTATAATCAACCACCCTGTATATGCAGTTTTTGGGAAAGTATGATCTTGTGTGAACAATGTTAACAATATGAAACCCAGCATCATTTGATCGAAGGTACGGAAACCCATGTAAAATGGGAATATAAAAATGCCTATTTTTTTAATTAAATCATTATTAAGAAAAATCCTTACAGTATGTAATGAGGCCCACTTAGATGAGTAAAATGACGTACTTTGAGACCAATCGGAGGTGGGCCCAAAAACCGGCCTTATTGACCTTCCTCCTTTGGCATGCACATTAGTAAATATTGAAAAATATTTAACACGTGTTTTTTTATATCGCCTGACAACGCATTTTAAGGGTGGAAATCAGCCCTTGATCCTTGAACATGAAAGCACTGTTTCAACCCTTTGTAAATATTACATGTGATTTCCGTCAAACTTGTCTTCCATTGAACTAGTCAGGGAGGAGTTTTTAGGGTCGCTGATTACGAATCTGGATATATGAGGGTGGTCCGATAAGTACTTAGCCTACAAAAGAAAAACGAAAATTTTGGAAAAGTGGCGATTTATTTCTCAACATAGTTCCTTTTAGCTCGATACACTTGACCCAGCGATGCTCTAATTCTTTAACCCGTCTGAAAAATACGTTTTTTCGAGGTCTGCAAAGTAGGCCTCCGTGGCGGCGATGACCTCCTCATTCGACTCAAATTTCTGCCCGACGAGTGACTTTTTCAAGTTTGGAAACAAAAAGAAGTCGCACGGGGCCAAATCTGGAGAATACGGTGGATGGGGCAGCAGTTCGTAGCCCAATTCGACCAATTTGACCGTGGCGAGGGCGGAGGTGTGAGCCGGTGCGTTGTCATGGTGGAAGAGCACTTTTTTCTTCGCCAAATGGGGCCGTTTTTTCTGCAATTCGGCGTCGAATCGGCCCAATAATTCGGCATAGTACAGCCCTGTGACCGTTTTGCCCTTCTCCAGGTAGTCGATGTAGATCACACCTTGTGAATCCCAGAAAACGGTGGCCATCACCTTTCCGGCCGATAGGACAGTCTTCGCCTTCTTCGGAGCACGTTCGCCGGGTGAAGTCCACTGTTTCGACTGTTCCTTGGTCTCTGGTGTGTACCAGTGGATCCATGTTTCGTCGACGGTCACGAAACGACGCAGAAACTCCTTCGGATTGCGCTTAAACAGCGTCAAACACTGCTCTGAAGTGGTCTCACGGTTGCGCTTGTTGTCTGGAGTGACCAAACGCGGCACCCATCGCGCCGACAGCTTTCTCATGCCCAAAATTTCATGCAGGATATGACCCACGCGGTCTTTTGATATGCCTACTGTCTCAGCTATCTCGCGCACCTTCAATCGGCGGTCTGCCAATACGAGATCGTGGATTTTTGTCATGTTATCCTCCGTGTAGCCGTTTTCGGGGCACCTGGGCGTGGCTCATCAAAAACCGACGTGCGGCCACGTTGAAACTCGTTAAACCAATTTTTGACGGTCGCCATCGAAGGAGAAGAGTCACCGTACACAGCATCCAAGCGCTTTTTGATTTCGCTGCGCGATTTCCCTTCCAAAAACAAGAATCGAATCACCGACCGATATTGCTCTTTTTCCATTTTTCTAAAATCCGCGGACACGCCCACTTCCACACGCGGTCAAAACAAAACTACGAGTCTGATTCGGCTGAAATTTCGACAATAGCCGTCTACGAGAATGTACTACACGATAGTAAATTTCTCTTGCGATAGTGGCGCCATCGGGCGGTGAGGCTAAGTACTTATCGGACCACCCTCGTATAATTACAAAATTCAAGATGGCGAACCAAATATGGCGGACCGAAATTGTAAAAAGATGGCTGATTCAAACCAATTTTGGTATCTGGAAGATTATGAGGCCTCTAATTACGAATCTGAAGTTGGAAGTCAAAATATAATTCATTTGTCGCACTTTATTATTATTATTATTATTATTACCATTATTATTGTAATATGTTTTACTTGTAAGACTTTAAGAAGGTTTATTGTAAACTTTTAAGGATACTAGTTATATAAATTTTCTGGACGTTAAGATAAACGTTTTGAATATTAATAGATTTTTTGCTGTTCAAGTTCAGAATTTAAATAAATAATATGAATGAATATGAATAAGTATACAAATAAATAGAATATAAATAAATGAATAAATATAAAGCTTAAGACATCAAGATATCTTTATGTATATCTTCAAGATATGTCAGAATATAATTACATATTCCGCTCGGATATTGACGGATAATAATCTTTTGGAAGACCAAGTTCCTAATCTGAAAAAACTGACGAGACAGGTCAATTTTGAATACCGATTCATTGTTAAATTCATTAAATGTAATTGCCTAAGGCAATATTCTCCTTCACTGATACAAATTCGATCTGTCATATTGCGTCATATTCCGCCATCTGTCATATTCCGCCATCTTGAATTTTGTAATTTTATCTCCAGATTCGTAATTAAAGGTCCCTCTAGACCCTCTAGACTCTAAAAATCTCTAGATATCAAAGTTGGTTTAAATCAGTCATCTTTTTATAATTTTGGTTCGCCATATTGAGTCTGCCATCTTGAATTTTGTAATTGTATCTCCAGATTCGTAATCAGCGACCCTAAAAACTCCTCCCTGACTAGTTCAATGGAAGACAAGTTTGACGGAAATCACATGTAATATTTACAAAGGGTTGAAATAGTGCTTTCATGTTCAAAGATCAAGGGGTAATTTCCACCCTTAAAATGCGTTGTCAGGCGATATAAAAAGACATGTGTTCAATATTTTTCAATGTTCTACTAATGTGCATGCCAAATTTCATTGGAATCGGTGAGTGACAGTTGGGTAGTGTTACTTATTAGTGAGACACGGTAGTATCATAATCACCAATAACCGTTCACGGTTCACATTCAACATGTTAATTCATCTTCAACGTGTAGTGTAAGATTACTATTCTATATAAATTATGTTTACTTTAATTTTAATTTCATTTCCAAACCAACAGTAGATAAAAATCTGTGATAAAGTGCAGGCCGTATAAAGTATCAATGGCACAATATTCGCGTCAATTGTTGCTATAGCCAATTGGAATAAATTGGAACACATTACCAACGTGCTTACTCCGAACTGAAGAGCAATTATCTTCATGAATTGGTCGTTCACCATGCACGCGTATCTGTAATTAAAAAGGTTAGCAGATTAATCAAATTACTTTTAAGATTTGATTACAAAGATAATACCCAATGTTGTTCATTAATCTGTGAATATTGCGCGGTATTTTATTTGTCTGCGTTTCAAACGATTTCAAATCACTCCACAAGAAGAAGAATACAGTTAGAGTTTTATAAATAAAAAAAATGAAATTATAAAATAGGAACATACTCAAATATACGGTCGTGATGAAGTATACAGTCAGATAGGATATGTCGTTTTTGTGGAATTTGCATTAATCTGTATCCTAGAATCTCAAGCTGACAGCATACATGCAATAAAAGTCCACATATTAGGCTGTCGCAGGTGACGTTCACTGTTGCGCCAATTGTTATAGCTGTTGTTTGGTGAAAGAACACAAGGGGAAATATAATAGGTGCCGTATAATTGAACGGAAACCATGCTGGATAAGTGAGGTTTCCCCTCATGAAATTCACGAAAACGGATGTAAAAATCATACACACGACAGTTGTCATAACGAGAGTTAAGTACCATAACGCGATGTTCCTACGAATTGACTATGAAAATAGTTATTTCCATTTGCATCTGAAGAGTTATTCAAAATGTTTTATTTTTGTACTTGAAGTGTTCAAAATGTTGCTGATTACACACATAGTGGGTGTTCTACAATTATTATACTCGCTATTAGAAGACGATGCTTACTGTACAATTTTGTCGTATTTTTGCCGAATTATTACCTCATCTGATTCCGTAGGCGCGAAGGGTTTCTTCGTGAGAACGGTGACTATACCGGTAATACTTTTGCAATTTAAACACATGATAATCATTTTATAGAACGCTACAAAAACAGACAGCATCATGTATATAGTGTTGATAAACTCGTCGGAACTACCGACGTTAAATATAACATTCATGAATTGAGTAATGTTGAATAAGAATAATATAAGGAACAGTAACATTCTATAGATGTTATATATTGTATGTTTAAAAGTCGATATCCAGGAAAGCGGTTGCCAGCATCCGGCGATCGCGCAAATTGTTAGAGTAAATTGCAGCACATGCATTTTATTTTGGCCGAAGTCTTTTTTTCATAGGAGACAAGAACGGTTAATATAACAATATAATTGTATTTTTTGACATGAAGTTCCTCGATGTTTCCTGGTTATAGATATTTCTGTAATCAATTAGCAACATATAACAATTATCATTCGATGTTGTATCGACATATATTCTGAAAAACATATATGCAAATATTTACGCGATTTTGATTAAAATTATATAAAAAAATTAATTATCACATACATACATACGAAATGACAACAGACGAAGCGATTTATCCGAGCACGTGAAACATACGCCTATAGCATCACATATTTCTGATATCCGCTAGATATTCACCGCTATATTTCATTTTCTCTGTTCGTTCTATATTAGATATCGTTCTGCATTAGCTTCTATATTATTCATTGTAATAACAAACTTATGACTGACGTTTAGGTAATATAGCATTTTTATCTTACGATATCAATCTGCCAAATAGCAGACTTAACTAGTACCTTTGTCATATGACGGAACAAGACGCTATTATTTTTTTATCTATTAGGATAGAAACCGAACGTTACCTTTCCTTTCTCTTCATCATTCTTCGATTTCTTCAACAGATCATAAATATATTGTACGACGAATACGAATCGTTCTTATAAAAGATTCACATAAAGTACTTTTTGGATAGTGATTAAGAAATTTTTTATTTATTACTGTTATTATACATTGTTATACATTGTTATACATATGTTATGTACATGATTGTCTAGTTGAGTACATATACTGTTACGTCGTATTACATCATGTGCGCATATCATATTTCGCGTATTGATTATGATCATAAAATTTTCCGTAATGTATGTAAACACTTTAGGAAGGGAGGATTCGTAATTACCAACAAGTAGCAAGGTAGTAACATTAGAACCATGGCTGAGAAAGTTGCGTTTTAAAAATAGCATAAAATCATTGACATAAAATCTGTGTGCTCTATTGCTCGATTAAAAATTATAAACATAATATAACATTATTCTTTGATGAATTTCGCAACACATCTTACATCTAATATGAAAAAGATCCCGCACATTTTATAATATATGAAAAAAGTTATGCCGGTCAAATTAGCTGATATTATGAAAATGTTATGGTTTAGGTGGTGCTAATCAGAAGTTTTCTTTGGCACAAACTCTGAAAAACAAAATTATAAAAGATACGATAGCTTAAAGTGAGTGCTATTGAAGTTTAAAAAATGCCTGTTTTTTAATACACAGATTAAGTTAATATATAAATATTTGAAAAAACAAATATATTTTGTGCGCGTATGTGTGTGTGTGTGTGTGCGCGCATATGTATGTGTGTGTGTTATGCAGACATCAGAACCCCGTGATTCGTCATTTCCACAGTCTTTAATAACTCCAAACCCTCTCTGTCGTGTGTATGTGTGTGTGTGTAGAATTGTGTGATTATGTAAAATGTAAATTTAGATGTAAGGTTAGTAACATAATAGGATTCGAATAAGGTCCAATTGGAAATTTTCACAAAAAGGACCACAAAATGTCCTATCTGCTGTTTCAGCAAATACTTATTACCAGCTTAAACTTGTGACCATGATATTGTATAAAACCTGCAAGAGCCTGCAGGAACATTTATATTCCGTTCTGCCACAAAAGAATAAACCTTATTCCTGCCACAAAAAATAAACCTTCTTTCTTCTCGTATTTATACTGTACATTCTTATAAAGAGAGAGACCAAAGAAGGCCAAAAATCGCCTGTTTCCTCACCCTTGAAATCAGATTTGAATATGGTGTTAAACGATAGTTATATATAAGACATTAATACTCTGAAAGTTTGAGATTGAGCCCAATCTTTATCTTCAAGATATGATGGGTCAAAGTTCGCATTGTGCATCAAGTGCTTTATCCACTACTTCAATAAGATGTACATGCAGAAAATAAGGACGTGATATATGTCATGAAGAATAAGATCTTACATATATATGTACATACGTATGTGCGTGCGCGCGTGTGTGCGCGCATGTGTGTGTGTGTGCATGTGCGTGTGCGTGTGCGCGCATGTGTGTGTGTGTGCATGTGTGTGTGCGTGTGCGTGTCGTGTGCGCGCGCGTGTGTATGTGTGTGTATGTGCGCGCGCACGCGTGCGTGCGTGCGTATATGAGTAGTATGTGGGAAAGTATGGCCCCTCAAAACATTCCCCCTCCACTCGACTCGCCGGCGCTACTAAACCACGCCCACCGGCGCCGGCGGATCGAGTGGAGGGGGAATGTTTTGACGAACCAGACCTTCCCACAGGCAAAAACTAATCGATTTTTGAAATAAGCAAATTTTAGACGACATTATTAGGGAGTTGGCAATTCTGGCTCTTGATCAGCTACTTAATTTGCATATTGCATTTGCGGAAAAACTCTGTGAGCTCTGATGGATTCGAACCTGGGATCTCTTGAGTCACGCATCATACTACTACGCTACTGCTATACCCTGATGGAAACTAGTGATACAGAGTGAAGGAAAAACCCCGGGACCCCTAAAAATTTCGAAAAATATACACTTTATAAAAAAATGTTTCAGACAAAAGTTGTAGCGTTAAAAAAGATCTATTTACCGATCTTAACAATTTGACCTTGGGTGGCGTCATCAAGGTCAACACAAGGTAACCTCGGATTTTTTAAATAGAACTCTCAATTTTTTATTGCATATTTTTATCTCTTCTTCAGACCTTTTCAAAGCACTATAGTTTTATCAAATTTGAATAAGCTGTTCCGAAGTTATTGAGTTTTTAAAATAAGACACCTAGCCAACTAAGGCAAGATCGGAGGATGATCCAGCCAACTAAAGCAAGATCGTAGGATGATCCAGCCAACTAAGGCAAGATCGGAGGATGATCCGGCCAACTAAAGCAAAATCGGAGGATGACCCAGCCAACTAAGGCAAAATCGTAGGAAGATCCGGTCAACTAAGGCAAGATCGGAGGATGATCCGGCCAACTAAGGCAGGATCGGAGGATGATCCAGCCAACTAAGGCAAGATCGTAGGATGATCCAGCCAACTAAGGTAAGGTCGGGAGTTGTCCGGCCAACTAAGGCAATACTGAAAAGCTTTAAAGTAATTGTTCAAAATGTCCGCCATCAACAGTTTGACAATAAGCTAATCTATCATAAAAAGATGAAACGGCTTTTTGAATGTAATCAGCAGGGATGAGATCAGCTTCATCAAGAATTCGATTTCGTAAGTCATCCAAATTTTGTGGTTTCGTTTTGTAAACTCTATCTTTTAAATGGCCCCACAGGAAATAATCGTTAAGTGATAAATCGGGTGATCGAGAAGGCCATTCTATAGATCCTCTTCTACCTATCCATCGATGAGGAAACACTGTGTCCAGATAATTACAGACGTCCCTTCCGTAATGTGGGAGGGCACCATCTTATTGGAACCAAGTATGCTCGAAGTTGTCATCCATGATTGCTTGTATCGCTGGAACTACACTCAAACGCAAAAAACCCGGTATACTAAAAATTTGAGAAAAAATTACAAAATTTCAAATGATCATAACTTGGTAAATAATGAAGATAGAAATATGCGCAGAAATGCAAAATGAAGCTTGAAACGTCCTCTTTAAGAATATCTGAATGGCAATTATGCTCGGCCATTTTTTTCAAAATGGCGGATGATAAAGTGAGAGGATGCAAAATTGATAATCAAAGGTCCGTGTTTGCGATGGTGCATGGTGTGCATCAGGTATCGCAACGTAATGGGACCAAATACACATGAAAGTATAGAGTGTTATCTTTAAAATGCTACTTTACCGAGCTCGATGTGATCATTTTTCACTGAGTTGTTCCAAATTTTGCTAAAAATGCGGTTTTCTTGTTAAATTTGCATAATTCAGTGAATAAGTATGGCATCAAGCTCTATAACGAAGTATTTTAAAGAAAACATTCTATACTTTTAGGTACTTTTCGTCCCATTGAGCTGCGACACTTACTTTGCTCCATGCGCCGTCGCACGCTCAAACCTTTTTTTAGCAACTTTTCATGTTCTCCTTTTTATCACCCGCCATTTTGAAAAAATATCGTTACGTACAATTTCGATAGATCTTTCGAAAAGTACGGTTTCAAAGCTTTCAAATCGTTTTTGAAATTTGCTGCTAGGATATTTAGGTGTCGAGATATTCAATTTCGAATTTGCAACAAATGTCGATTCAGCGAGGCTTAAGGGGCTAAGAGGCTCTGCGGTTCGTTTGGCTCTTTCATAATTTCAATAGCCGCGTTCATTATTCTCTATACAATAATTTACAAAATTTTGCGAATTGGAAATTTAATTTTTATCAAAAGTTATCATTCTTTACCCTTCAGTTACGCATGATCACTATGGTATACACTTTAGTTCGCGAAGCTGTCCCTAGCTCTCTACCTTCTCCGTACGATTGGCCATTATGGTACACAGCTTGAATATGATGTTCAGGATCGCGCCTGAGTTCGCGATGACCCGGCGCGCGGGATGCCGAGTCGCTGGACGCCACCTGAACGTCGAAATTCCCTGGCGCTCCTAGTCCACGGAGCCGCCGCGACGCGGCGATCTGGGTTGTCGCGCGCGCGAGCCCCTCGGCAGCCCCCCGCCGATAGTGGCACTATCTCTTGTACGCTGGACTTCGCGAGTTTGTCAGTACGCCGGGCTTACATTCTGGCTTGACTGAGATTCTGTCGGTGCGCCGGGCTTTAACGCCTGGCTTGACTGGATTTTTCTTAAATGTATGTGCCAAGACAATAAACAAAGACAAACAATTTTCCTTTTCCGAACGTGTTCACTCCGATAAGCACTGCCTCGTGCGACTTTTCTTTTTCCGTGATCTTTTCCTTTCGAGGCGCGTTGCTTCGTGCAACTTCATCAATTTAAACCATAATTGATTGTTTCGCATCGAAATTATTGCGTCGATTATGGCGACGATAAATCCTGAAAAGGCTGCTCAAGTTATTGCTTTAATTGAAGATGGCAGAAGTCGAAGGTACGTTGCTCAGGCACTTGATTTGTCAGTGTCAACTGTGCAACGTGTTTATGCCAGGTACTTACAAACCAATTCTTTCCATAGAAGGCCTGGTTCGGGACGTCCTCGATGTACCAATCACAATGATGACCGATTTATTGTTTCAAATTCGTTAAGAGACAGACATCGAACATCTGTTCAAATTAGAAACAATTTGAGAGATGTCCGCAACATTAATGTATCCGTTAACACCGTTCGGAGAAGATTAAAGGAACAAAATCTGCTTTCGCGCAGGCCAGCAGCTGTACCTTTGCTTAAATGTCACCATCGCGTAGCTCGACTTAACTTTGCAGTTGAGCATAGAGACTGGACTTTCGCAGACTGGAGCAAAGTACTCTTTAGCGATGAATCTCGTTTTTGTGTCTATTCTCCAGATGAACGAGAACGAGTTTATCGTCGCGGTGGAGAACGATTTGCAGACTGTACGGTAAGTGAGAGGCATAGCTACAATGGAGGCTCTGTAATGATTTGGGCAGGAATTTTAGCTAATGCTCATACAGATCTGCACTTTTTGACAAGAATGTGAATTCAGATGTATACGTGGAAGACATACTCATTCCGTATGTTGTTCCGTACGCACCCTTCATCGGAGAAAACTTCTTGTTTATGCAAGACAATGCTCGACCACACACTGCGAGAAGAGTGCTTGATTTCTTCGATGAAGTTGGCATAAATCGACTCGATTGGCCAGCAAATAGTCCAGATTTAAATCCAATCGAACACTTATGGGACAACCTCGGCAGGAAAGTACGAAATCACGTACCTGCTCCTCAGTCACTGCGAGAACTGCGAATAATTCTCGGAAACGAATGGAATACAATTACGCAGGATGAAATTAAAAGACTAATAAGGAGTATGCCTGATCGTATGAATGAGATAATACGCGCACGAGGCAGTCATACCCACTATTAGTACACACACACCACACACACAAAAAAAAAATACAACTGCTTACCGTAACACCACACACACACACACACACACACACCACAAAGAGAGTGTGAAATCTTGAGATACTGTGGAGCTGACGAACCACGGGGTCCTTATCCTTGTGGTATACAAACACACACACACACACACTACATACAATGGGACTTTTCCTACCAGTAAAACTCCATGCGGTTTATATTGGGAAGACTTACAACCATAATTTGAGCTAATGACAGCGGTATCTTAAAACGCAATTCATCTTTATTACGTAATATCGATTACGCAAAATGAAGATCTAAATTGAATTTTACTTTCATTTCCCTGGCTTTCAAAATAATAAATGCAAATCATTGAATATATTGTGCTGGTTATGTAAATTATTATATAGAGAAACATGAACACAGCTATTGAAATTATGAAAGAGCCAAACGAACCGCAGAGCCTCTTAGCCCCTTAAGCCTCGCTGAATCGACATTTGTTGCAAATTCGAAATTGAATATCTCGACACCTAAATATCCTAGCAGCAAATTTCAAAAACGGTTTGAAAGCTTTGGAACCGTACTTTTCGAAAGATCTATCGAAATTGTGCGTAACGATATTTTTTCAAAATGGCGGGTGATAAAAAGGAGAACATGAAAAGTTGCTAAAAAAAGGTTCGAGCGTGCGACGGCGCATGGAGCAAAGTAAGTGTCGCAGCTCAATGGGACGAAAAGTACCTAAAAGTATAGAATGTTTTCTTTAAAATACTTCGTCGTAGAGCTTGATGCGATACTTATTCACTGAATTATGCAAATTTAACAAGAAAACCGCATTTTTAGCAAAATTTGGAACAACTCAGTGAAAAATGATCACATCGAGCTCGGTAAAGTAGCATTTTAAAGATAACACTCTATACTTTCATGTGCATTTGGTCCCATTATGCTGCGATACCTGATGCACACCATGCACCATCGCAAACACGAACCTTTGATTATCAATTTTGCATCCTCTCACTTTATCATCCGCCATTTTGAAAAAAATGGCTGAGCATAATTGCCATTCAGATATTCTTAAAGAGGACGTTTCAAGCTTCATTTTGCATTTCTGCACATATCTGTATCTTCATTATTTACCAAGTTATGATCATTTGAAATTTTGTAATTTTTTCCCAAATTTTTAGTGTACCGGGTTTTTTGCGTTTGAGTGTATATTACACTGAAACAAAATTTAGTAATTTCAAAAAAATTATTTGTTTAAATAAATATTTTTCTTTAAATTAAATATAATCTTTTTTAAACTAAATACTATTTTTTTATTTATTTATTTAAGAAAAATATAGTAATACCAAAAAAATATAGTAATATCAAAAAATATAGTAATATCAAAAAAATATGTAATTTAAATAAATATTTGTTTAAACGTATTTAAACAAATCATTTTTTTGCATTTACTATTTTTTTCAGTGTGGGTTCTCGCTCTCTGCTGGGTCCAGGAATAACCAACATGGAGGTGGCGAGAAACTATTCACTATTTTTATTACTTTAATATTTTTATACGACCCAGCACCATACCTTATGGGAAAATGTCTTTCTGCGGATTTGGCTAATTATTGGATATGTAGTTCTCGCCATTCTGAACAAAAGTATCAATGAGCACAACTTGATCCTATGATCAGTTTCCGCACTACTACATGGGCTGAAAAGTCTTTGGCTTAACAATGAAAAAACGATTTTTTGAATGAAAAGTGTTTTATTCCTCGACATAATCTCCATTTAGAGTAATGCATTTAGTGTAACGGTCCGCTAACATTTCTATGCCGGTCTTATAGTGCTCGGTGTCAAGTTCCTCAAAATAGGCATTTGTTTCCAACTTGACCTCCTCATTCGAGTAAAATCTTTTACCAGCGACCCACTGCTTCAGTCGGGGAAAAAGGAAATAGTCGCTGGGGGCCAGGTCTGAAGAATACGGGGGATGCGGGACCAATTCATAGCGCAATTTCTTTAATTTATCGGTCGTATCGTGAGCCGAGTGAGCTGGAGCATTGTCTTGGTGAAACAAAATTTTTTCTTTGCCAAATGTGGCCGTTTGACCTTGACCTCGTCGTTCAATCGATCCAGTAATGTACAGTAATATTCTTTATTGATAGTTTTACCATGTTCAAGATAATCAATGAATATTATGTTATGCGCATCCCAAAAAATACTGGCCAAAACCTTGCCGGCTGATTGTTGTGTCTTCGGGCGCTTCGGACGGCTTTCACCAGGCAATAACCACTCCGCTGACTGCCGATTGGACTCCGGTGTGTAGTGATGGATTCACGTTTCATCCATTGTGACAAATCGACGCAAAAACTCTTTCTTATTGCGGTTAAACAGGGCCAGATTTTGCTTTGAAAGTCGAACACGTTCCGCTTTTTGCTCAATTGTCAAAAAACGCGGCACCCAAAACGCGCAAAGCTTTTTCATGTGTAAATATTCGTGAATGATATGACCAACGCGTTCCTTTGAGATGCCTATGATGTTAGCTAGCTCACTCAATTTCATTTTGCGGTCATTCAACACGATTTCACTGATTTTCTGGATGTTTTCTGGAGTAACTGCCTCATTTGGCCTTCCTGAACGTGGTGCATCATTTGTGCTCGTACGGTTACGACGAAACTCAGCAAACCAATATTTGATGGTTGAATTCGGTGGGGCAGATGTGCCGTAACATTTATCAAGCCATGTCTTTGCTTCAACAGTGTTTTTTCCCATCAGGAAGCAATGTTTAATCAAAACACGAAATTCACTTTTTTCCATAGTAAAGATAAATTCAGAGGTAACGTCGCTTCGAAAGCTATAACTTGTACACGAGTCAACGAAATATCATGAAATTTTTACAGCATCTAAGTTAAGGTTGGTACTCTATAGGAGATATAAGGATTTTTAGTTTGTGGCGTCATCTATATGTCAGGCCAAAGACTTTTCAGCTCATGTAGTACAAGCTTTGGAAGGTCCAGTTTTAACATGTAAAGGTATATAGGTTTTTCGACTCGATATGTGTGACTCGGTCGAATACGTGCGTGTGTTGTGTGTATGAATGTGTGTGTCACAGCAGAGATAATGGCCCCACGGTTCGTCACTCCCGTAGCATTTTCTGACTCCAAACCCTCTCTGTTGTGTGTTGTGTGTGTGTATGTCACAGCAGAGATAAGGAACCCACGGTTCGTCACTCCCGTAGTATTTTCTGACTCCAAACCCTCTCTGTTGTGTGTTGTGTGTGTGTGTGTGTGTGTGTGTGTGTGTGTATGTCACAGCAGAGGTAAGGACCCCACGGTTCGTTACTCCCGTAGCATTTTCTGACTTCAAACCCTCTCTGTTGTCTGTGTGTGGTGTGGTATGTGTGTGTGTGTGTGGTGTGGTGTGTGTTATGTGGTGTCCACTACTTTTGATATGCAGTGCAATAATGAGGAGAATTTTCAGTATCTATCGCGAAGAAGTGCTGTATACACATAGACTTTGTGCACTAAGCACATTTGATTATTGCTACATCATTGCAGAACTTACAGCATGTATCACAATTTTGAAAGCAATAATTTTGAAAGCAATAATTCAAGAGTCTTACATTTATCAGGTTTTTCCGTGATATATCCGCTCTTAAACCAGGCATACTTAAACATGTTTACAAATCTAGGGGATAAAAATTGATTATGAATTAATGACTGAATTTTCAGGACATTATTCCTCAAATGTAAATTTACATCATAATGGTATAGTAGGATTAAGTCAGAGAACTGTTTCAGAAAATTCTTCCACGGTCTGAATGTATAAACGTCAAGTTGATAAATCATGCCAGTTGCTCCAGCAGGGATGGTCATAATTTTTACGTCCTTACCACCTTTATCTATGTTGTCAAACTTTTTTTCTGTTTGTCCTGTCCACGAATCCAAACACAAGATAGATCTTTCACCAGCATTAGGTAAATAAACATCCTCAAACCATATGATAGCGAGATCTGATGTTAATTTACCAGATGTTGAAGCGAATGTAACAATGTTATCACCTATGTACATGGTTTTTTGAACAATGGGTCCAAAATGGCCACCTGTTTCTTGTAGGTTTCTTGCAGGTTTCTTGCAGGACTATGAGCAAAGGGGATTTTAAAACTCCACTTGCAGATAGGATTGGCTGTATCGTGTAACTGTGCGTTAACGAGTTCAAAGATTGAGCTACACATGTAATTTTTAGGATCCTTTAAAGGATAGTGTACGACCTGCGTGTGTCTCCAAATTAAATCCTGATTGGTCCGAATTGTAGACATTGTCCTCTCCTAATAACGAAATATTCGATTTTACTTTAGTCACAAATTCATTAGCTTTTTCTAGTAATCGTTGTTTATCAGTTAGTTGTGTTTGAGTGACAAATTTATTAATTTTTCTGGAAACAATTCTATGCCTTACATTGAAATTATGAACCCAATTCATAAAAGCCATGAATAAATGACAAAACAAACTAGCGTCATCTCTCGCCTTTAAAGCCCATCTTTTCAGATCCAAATCATGGATAGGTAGTGATTTATCACATGCGCTCTGGAATTGTTCTAATACGTATTTCGAAATCTCTAATAATTTTTCAATTCTCGTTCCACTTTCAGTGACTTGCGCTTCCCATCTATATAGTAATTTTCTATCTGTAATATTTCTGTTCTACATTTCTGAATCTACGTTGGACTGTTTCAAAATTTTTATTCTTTTTCTTCTCAGAACGCCAAAATGCTACTGCTTGTTTCTTGTATCCAATATCTATAGTCGCTTTAACTTTTTTATCATCTTTCACAACTTCCTCATAATCATCTGCATACTCATCTTCAACTGCGACGGCGTCAGGAAATACATTGTTGTCATCATAGTTCAAAGTATTATAACTCTCTATAAATACTTGAGTGTTGATGCAATCTTTAATCAAATTCTCTAAATGTAATGTGAAAGATCTCTCTTCGTCGGTAATGATAGATTCGATATCGTATTGTGGATCATCGAAGCTCTTTCGTAATAAATTTAAAATATTCTTTGGATTCATCGTGATTTGTTCTGGATGACAGTGTTATATGCTGTGCATACTCTGGTATACTCTGTGTAAGTATATTCTGTGTATATCTATAGTAGCGCGGATTTAACTCCGAGTAGAGGTAGCTCGGTGTGCGTCGCGTAGCGGCGACCGTCGATACTAGCGGGGTGGCGAGAGCCGGCGCGAATGAGAGAGAGAGAGAGAGAGAGAGACAGAGCGTGTGCAAGTGAGACGGAGCACGCGTTGCGATAGAGGGCAGGCTATGCGTCTCGTCGAAGCACTCTGAATCGTGAACATACCGCCCGCCTCGATTTGTGAAAGTTTAAATCTAGAACAGCGTGGATTACTGGCTAGTGTTGGATAGCGAGTGCCGCCCGCCGTGCTTGGTTTCGATGGATTGAGACTGGGCGGCGTGTGATTGAGGTGAAGGTGTAATAAGGCGGATATGGATGGGGTGCACGTATAGCGATATAGAGGTATTTCTAGCCTTTCTGAAAAATGCGTTTTTGAAATACAACTTTATCATATATGGTTGAATTTGTCGTTAAATAAGCTTTAAGTTTCGCTATAAGACAAATTTTAAAATTTTCAGAAATTGAAGGGAGTGAGGAAATTTCGAAAAATGTTACATTTTCGAAAAATCTGATTACACTGTTATTAAGTACATTAAAAGCCATAAAACTTTTGTTGGAAACTTTTTTTGTATCTTTTATTGTTTTGACGATATTTGCTCAGGGATATAAAAACCGATTATTTTTCAAGAGAGTGTTTCACCCCCTTAACGGCCGTTAGAGCACGTATAAAAAAATATGTGTCTTATTTTGACCGAAACTACAACATATTCAAGACTTGTCAAAATCGGCGTGTGGCACTTGGCTAGTGTTACTTGTAAGTATACACGAGTGAGGCGCGCACCGATCCTGAGCGCTACATAGACAAGAGCGATTATTCATTAACTTTAACACGTTTTCCTGCAAAAACTATTTGTCGGACGCAATTTTGCTAAAGGAAAAAATTGTTTATTGTAGCATAAAATATTATGTCCTGTACTCCGAATACGGGAGTTTCGGATCACCCTTGTAGTCAATTTCTTAAAATAAAAAAATGCATAAAAATATATAATATTTAATAAATATTAGACTATTAAGATATTAAGTGATTTATCTAAATATTACACGTTACTATAAAAGATTATAAGACATAAATAATATATAGACTAACTTTTTTTTATATTCTTTGTGCTTTCTGGATATCAATTGTTCAGATATAAACAATATATATTAAATATCTAATTAATAAAAACAAAAACTAATTATTGTATGTGAATGGATCACAGTATCAAATAAATATTGCACCATCAAAAAACAATGTATCGTTGTTCCTTAACATCCACTAACACCAAACATCAACTAACACATTAGAACATCCTATGGATGTTATGCGAATATCTTGTGTAATTTGTGGCTAATGCATATGTCCTCAGGCACTCCTATGAATAATTTTTTCATTTAGATCATAATAGGATCATTTTGATAGGATCAAATTAAAATATACTTTGGAAATCTAATGCTATGTGGGATATTAAACGATTTTATATTAAACGAAATAGGACCCTGATTTTTGTTAATTTGATGATTTTGAAATTTCCAAAAGTCAATAAGTGAACAAAAGTTAGGAAACTATTGTAACAATATGTTTTTGAGGCCAAATAAAGTAAAAAAGTCTAGTACCATTTTTTCTTCTGACAAATAGCGAGATATCGTAAGTTAAGTATTGAAAAAGTCAAGTCAAGTTTTCACTAAATATCTCAAAACACATTAGGTAAATAAAAAAATGTTTCAGACAAAAGTTGTTCAAACTAATTAGTAGAAAAAGATGATATAATAAAAAATAGGGGTTTCTGTTTAAAAGAAATAAGTTGACCTTGGCAACGCCATTCAAGATCAAACGGAAAACATCAGTAAATACATCGTCTTAAGCCTTATAACTTTTGTCTGAAACACTTTTCTTAGAATTTATATCTTTCGAGATTTTTAAGGGTTTCAATCTTTTTTCCTCACCCTGTATATAATACTTGTTATGACAATTTGAAACTGATAGTATATCATTAAATTCTCGAGAAATATATTCCTATATGGAGGATAAGACTGATAAAAATAGTAGTGTTTAATGTTACAGAAAATGTGCTTTCCTATGAGATAGAAAATATTCCTGATAACGTTGACGAATGTCAGGATATAAAAATGCTGGATGAAGATATAAGAATCGATAAAAATTTGACGTCACCGTCAGACAGTGATGACAAGTCGTGGGAATTTTTCTCATATGGGAGTCATTGTGCGCATGACGTGACATGATGTCATAGCTCGATGCAAACGTTTCCAGTGATGGATGTAAGCGCAGATAGTAGGCGCAAATAATGCGCGCGAAAGGTCCCGTTTATCTATCCGTTACAATTGCCTCGTATTTTTTCCGCGAATACTTAGGTTATGCATTCATAATGTAAAGTGTTACAATAAATAAGTGTAGCGATAAGTGTAGTGATAAGTTAAGAAAAAGCTGTGATAATAAATGCAATAGGAATAATAAATATAATATATTGGCTTTGGATGTAAAAAATTACAAATTAATAAATTTTATTATTATCTTTTATTATTCATATATAAACTATATTATATTTATTGAACAGAAGCTTTTTTCTTTCCTATAATTTCCCTCATATTTCTTTCATAGTAGGGACCTAACAATACCTTCAAATATATACGTCCGTGAAGCTACCACAGCGTTTGCTCAATACTCATGCGCAACTTTTTCCCACGACTTGTCATCACTGCTGTCAGGAGTCACTGCGGCATCACTGAAATCAAGAAGTATGAATTATATCGTTTATTATGTGCAATTTATATTAATGAATGAATAATTTTTATATTTCTTTGTTGCAGAGAGAAAGAGGATTGATTTAGATGAATATAAAGCTAATAATAATGAGTATAACCACATATGTTTTGCTAAATGACAGCAAATATCTGAAAAAGAGAAAAATATGTATAACAAAACTTTTAGTAATAAATAAAATATATAAATGAAGAAGAACGCATTTAAGTTGGTTCAAAGAAATGCGAAGGAGACAGTTAATTAACCCTTAAAATGCATTATGAGTCTGCTTGACCCGAGCGAAAGTTTGCGATTAAATATTTCTAAGAAAATATTTGAAATTGAGACTTATGGCGCTATCTATTGTTGTTTCGACTCTCCTACTTTACGACTATGTATTTCCTGCAGGACTCAAGGCCTTAGTTTTCAGTTGGCAGCCGTTTGGGATAGACGTGTCAAAGAGCCATGTTAATTTGTCCATGTGTGCCCTCAGTGCGATTTTTGGCGAAATATTTTATGATTTATTTTTCATCAGTTTTGACCTTGTTTTATCATATATAACGTAAGCAACAATAATACAGCGATACAATTCTTTTTCTCAACTATATCTGTAAATATTTCATATTTAGGTAGCGTATTTTTAGCGATAATTTACGGAGTCAAGTCGTACGCGACGTGCTCATATTCTTTGAATGTTGATAAATCAATACAATTTTACTTTTTTTTTAGGTGTAAATGATAATATAACAATATTATTTTTAGTAAAACAAAATTTCGTTTCATGTGGTGTTTTCGATGCAATAATCATTTCCGCTGGGATTTTTCTTTTGATCTTCCGTATAGCTCCTGTTATTGTTAAATTGTACGATGGCTTTATAATTTATTTTGTATTTAAGTAATTTTGATATAATAAAGGTGTAATAGCATTTTTTATTACATTTTTCAATGAGAAATGTTGTGTCAATTTTTTTCAAGAGATATTTCAGTAGTCCAGATACCCTTTTTTAAATATTCATAATTGCAGTCATTTTTATCTTAAAATGTAGTTTCCAGAGTATCAGGTTAAATTTTTACGAAAAAATATTGATAAATGAAAAAGTTATCAAGTTATCAGTTTTGTAGACAGGTCAAAACCATTATAAAGCGTATACAGAACTGTCTTTCTTTATATACTGGCGACGAAAGTATAAATTTGAACACTCGCACTGATGCAATTCGTATACAATCGCTCATATACTATCTGTTATCAGCACCAGTTTTCAATTTTATGCTCCAATATGCGTGGTATGCATCCAGTCTTGTTGACAGTCGCGAGGTATTTTACAACGTCAATCAAATGTTTTCCACCAACTATACATAATCAAAAGAGTATTTGTGCAAAAAATTATGCGTTCATTACGTGCAGTTGGTGCAAAAAACTATTATGTTTTACATATTTTTATATGGCATTCCATCCGCAGAGTTGCGACTGCATGACCACATTTTATAATACGTAACTTTCATTTGTGTGCCTTATATTTGTCTTATGTGTGTGTGTGTGTATGCGTTTTGATACGGACAAAAACATTTTATTGTAATTAATAAAAAAGTTGTGTTCATATTTGAAAGACCTGACTCTGCTAATTAGCCTTGATTAATAGCGTAGAAACAAAAAAAGGAATTATACATAAGAATAATATAAAAATATTTATTACATGTCTTTACATACGAAAAGAAAACGAACCAGTCGTCGGCGGGACTCGAACGCCGTCGTCGGCGCAAGAGTGTTCGCGGCGCGGGGGCCTCTGTCTGCTCAGCCATGCCGCTTCGTGAAAGAGTGTCGTAACTTGCGCCCTATGTGTGGCACGGCTCCGCGAGCCAAACTTTAACTGCAAATTACTCATAAACAAAGACGCATTCACGCATATTATGTTAGGGCGTTTATACACGGCATCATACCTATCGAGTGTGCTATGACTCGTGTTGAAATCGATGAAACAGGTTGCGTCATCTCCTTGTTAGTAAAATAATTCCGAAACCGAAGAAAGGAACCGAAAGGCGACATAATAACGCCTGATAATCGCACGCATTAAAAAGAGGCTTGTTATCAGACTTAATCAGGTGAGAGATAGGAATTATCCCGTTATAAAGTGATAGATAGCAATAACGGAGTTGGACTCCTGGAGACAAACGATGGATTATTTATATGATCTGAGTATACTGAAAGTACATTAATAAGGGAATGTTCACTGTTACCAAGCACTTTTGTTAAGAAATTCTTGCCCAGAAACTGTTAAGAAATTCCGATTTATGCTCCAGGGGAGGTTTCCTGCTCACGCCCAAAATTGTGTTAGTGGGACATGACGTCCTGTAGCCCAAGATAAGTCTCAGCGCCTTGATATGGACTCTGTCAAACCTATTTTTCAGATATTTAGGCAAGTTATGCCATACAAAAGCACCTATTACCAGTATTTTATTCTAGACTTAATTAAAGCCTCATACAGATTGAGGTGGTAGGAGAGGCAAGCGCCTCACCATACTCTCCTCAGGAAGCTTATGACACCTAACGGTTTGATACATAAATTACATACAAACTATACTTGGCTGTTTACCTCAGGTCAAACTGAAACACGATATCTAAAAATTTCATTCTGGCTTGATTATAGAGTGTGTAGATCCTAAACGTAGAGAAAAACGCTTTTTATTAATCGATTTTGAGTTATTGAACTAACAAAAAATGGATTTGATTGGAAATAGGGCCAAGCCCAGGCTGTCAAATCACTTATCGATAAAATTGCCCTTCATTTCGAGATCACGAACTACAACTTCTTTGATGGCTTTTGTTGATGGTATATGCTTATGTACCAATGACGTCTGCTTAAACGTCGTCAGCAAATTACAATAATTGTACATTGCCTAAATTATTGACCATGGTTTGAAGATCGAGAATGTATAATGTGTAAAGAATGGGGTTCAGTACACAGCCTTGTAGGAAACTCTTATAAACGTAACGGATTTCGTCTATTGAGTCAAACCTGATGTAGACCACCTTGTGATGGATTAAGTTATAGACAAACCTTAGAATATTGGGCGGTATCTTAAGGTTTATGAGCTTACGCATTAAAATATCATAGAGTACATTATTGTACGCCCCCTAGATGTCCAAAAAGAGAGCCGCCTAGTTTGACGTTAAATTGTATTATATAGAAATGTGCAAAAGTGCAACGTTGCCAATGCAAGATCTGTTGCTCCTAAATCCGAATTGGCTTTCTGGGAGGATCCTTTCTCTTTCCAACCACCACATCAGTCTATTGTTAATTAGTCTCTCGGTGAGCTTTAATGAGCATTGGGCCAATGAAATAGGACGGAATTTATCTGATTCTTTTTTAGGAATGAAGAACATCTCGAATTCGCGCCATTCCCTGGGAAAATTATCCGTTAGAAAAATTTCATTTATCAGCTGTAAAAGATTGAGTTTTTAATTATCGCTTAGATTAGAAAGGACCTTGTAATCAATACCGTCTGTACCCGGGCTGGATTTCAACTTAAGACTACTGAATGCAAGGGTAAACTCCGCCCAGGAGAACTCCCGGTCAATGATGTCGTTGAATGGAATGACGGTGGAAAAGTCTAGAGGAGGTGTTTCACAAGGAGATGGCAAAACGTGTAAAATCGATAATTGAATAAGTCATATTTCATTCGAATGGAGGGGTTGAGTACATAAAACCCTGAAAAGGTTTGCGTGCATAGGCCTTTGTTTGCGAGAAATTTGCAATTAAAAAAACAGCTACATGTTAAATATAGTAACTTAGAATCAATATACATGAAGCGAGGATAGCTATGGAAGCTAAGACGCGCGCTAGTAATTTGTCTACGTGCGAGGATGTCCGAGGAAAAAATAACAAGAATAAACGTTTTAATTATTTTTTATAAAATTCAATTTTATTATAAAATTCGTTTATTCTTGTTATTTTTTCCTATCAGCTATCCGCGCTTCATGCTTATTGATTCCAAGTTACTACACTTAACATGTAGCTGTCTTTTTAATTGCAAATTTCTCGCAAACGAAGGCCCATGCACGCAAACCGTTTTATGGTTTTTATGTACTCAAACCCCCATTCGAATGAAGTGACTCATTCAATCATCGATTTTACATGTCTTGCCATCTCTTTGTCAGACCAAAGCGGGCATAATTTGTCGATCTGCTGTTCCATTACATGGGTGCTCTGCGGTTTGTATTAATATGAGCTCTCTTTGCTATTGTAGTTGTTACATTTTATTTTTTACTAAAGGTATTTAATATTTATAAGTTATTTATTAAGTGAGTTGCAAAATTCTTTAAACTGATTCTTCTTAATTCCCCGAAGTTTTGTTTGTAATTGCCTCAATTTGACGCAGCTTGATAAAATTTTCCGACGATAATATAAATTTGAACTTCTTGATCGCAGCCTTCCTCAATCTAAACAACCTACTGCATTCAGAGTTCTACCATGGTACAGGTTTAGGATTACCCGGATTTTGAGATTTCTGATCTGAATGGGAATTCTTTTGGTTCTTATTTGGAATGGACGATATTACACAGCTATAATGGCGCAAAAGCTAGAATATTTTGTTTAAATATCGAGTTCCGGCTTGGATACAATATTCGAGCATGAAGGAGACGTGGTCTCTAAAAGCTCTCGCACCTTTCCCTTCTCTATTTTAACTCCTTAAATTCTGTACGAGAAGTAAAATCTATTGCTATGTGTGACTTTACCGGAAAGAGTGATAGACACGGGGAAGTGATCACTTCCCTACGAGTCGTTACCGACAAGAACAAACAGAGAACATACGTAAATTCACTAGTGTCAGGTCCAAGACTGATTGAGTATTGCGGAAACGAGAGTACTAAGTGGGTTGTCCATAATTGATTCAGTAGATTTCTGACATCTCTATTCATCAAAAAGAGCCCTACTCTCTTGGCATGAGTAATTTTCTCCTCATGGTGGCCATTCAAATCGCTCGCAATAAGCAGGCCTTCTTCGACATTAAATTGATAAAAAAATTCGTTCCATTCTTCAATAGAGATACAATGTTCTGACGGTTTGTACACCGAGATTATGTTTAACGTTCTACCATTTAACGTTGTCTTAATTCTGCAAACTTTTAACTTATTATCACAGTTCTTAGAAATGTCTATGATTGTGTATGTCTAATTGTGATGTCTAATTGACTGACTAATCAAAATTGCCACACCTCTATTTTGATCCTCTCGATCCTTCCTTACTGTATCAAATCCTCTGAGTTTCAAATTGTCTTTGGGTTTGCACCATGCCTCCGCCAAAATGTTAATTAAATAGTCCCTGAAATGGTGCTCGAATTCGGTGATCTTACTGCGTATGCTCTGACAATTCCATTGAAGAACCTTAGCCATCTTAGCAGTGGTTGTGTAGATAGGGTTTCGTGTAACGAAATCGCCTTCTCCAGTCTTTTCAGCAATAAAGTGATGTTCTTTGATATAGCTAAAGCCTGTTCTATATTCTCCCATAGTTCTAGATCCTTTTCCATTATGATCGCGTTGACAAAGTCTGGAATACAACTAACTTAAGGGGCAGAAAGTCTTTGTTTACCTCTTGATGTAATTTGGGCCACCGAATGTGGTTGAGTGACAGGATTGCATTTAATGGGTAGAAATTCGTTTGTATTCGCGATTCGATTGCAATTAATTCTCTGGGCATCATTCAAGGACTTTCCTTCTATCCTTTTGGCCGTTCGGAAGTTCACATTCTCCATTGCTATGATCCTATTAATTTCCTCTCCTTTAGATAATTCGGGACATTTTCTGGAAAAAGTCCGGTGAGATCCTTTACAATTAATATATTGAACCTGTTTGCTGCAAGTTACTGCTTTCGGATGATCCTCCTTTCCACAACTTAAACATTTCTTAGAATTATGGCAAAATTTAGTAGAATGGCTAGAGGCCATATCTAAAGCATATTCGCAATTTGAGTATGAATATCGATGTAGGTATTCTGATTTTCCATAAATATATCTATTGAGGCATAGAAGAAACTCGAATAGTAATTTTAATCGATTCGGAGTCAATAAATATCTGCGTGTTGGTGGTCACGTCTTGAGGTGGTCTCTTCTTTTAAAACGAAAAATATCCTTCACCGGCATGCTTGGATTGCTCTTTTTAAATTCCGTAGTTCTGCTCCTGTTACATCTATTGGGATTTCTCTAACCACGACTTGTCGGCGATCAAAAACTCTCGGGATGAGAAAATTCCATTTTGCCTATTTCAAATATTTATTATTGATCGCGTCATTGGCAGCACTTTTGTTTGCAAACGTAACCATCCATTAAATCCGTTAAATCCTGACCTTTCCAGAACAGTGTATATGATACCTTATATGTGTATGTGATTTCATCAGCAATCGTCCTACGTCAAAGTTCTTGATTGGCTTGCTTCTAATGGGATTTTCGGTAGTGGGGGCTTTCAGACAGGTCTTATAAGGACTCGCATCGTACTTATTATAATATAAAACTTACCTGGGTTTCACGCCCTGTGGAAGCCCGCCGCTCGTTAGAGGTTACTCGATAATTCCCTCCTGAACCTGGGATTTTTTGGCTACCTTAGTGAGAAGGAATTTATCCTCCTCATCGAGCATCCTCTTGTTGTTTCTTGAATCCGAAGGATAAGACTTGCTTTCCAGGCTCAAAAGCAACGAATTTTTCGAAACCTTGTTTGATGCGGGATCCTCTCTTCCGTTAACTTCCTCCAACCAGGGCTGATTGGAATTGCTGGAGTATGCCATCATAGTCGAATTTCAGTAGGTCTGGATTAACAAAGACACTTCTCCCGCATTGAGGCGAGAAGTTAGCCTCGCTCGCTCTTCTTCTTGCTGAATAGCCTTCTCGCGGTTCAAACTATTGACCAAACGTCCACTACCAACCACCAGAACAGGATATATGCCAAATCACAAAGGTTCAGATCAGAATATACGTTATTAACAAATTTGCGAAGCACCTGGACACATCCGTCGCCGTTACGCCCTACCGCAGCCTCTTCCACTTTCAGCCATGTTGAAATAGCATAACTATTGACCTCTGTTAGTCAACAGCGAGAATTAATTCAAATACCAAACATAAAAATTTTCCAAATCAGATAACTGAAATTCGCCGAAAGAGATTTATCAAAGAACCATTTCGGTATAGAGAGAGATCTCCGAACCGAACAAATTCGGTAAGATAGTAAGTGCGAGAATTCACTATCTTCTATTATAAACAGCTAAAAAATTGACTAAGGTAGCAGTAATTAATCACTGCTTACGAGCACATAGCTTATAAGATCACGACAAAAGTAGCAGCTTAATTTCTTTTAGTAATCCATTTATTCCATAGCTTGGACGACGAGTTTGCCGTCGCCTCAGTGCGTTTGCCGAGAATGGGCTAAAACTCCTGCATATCATAGTCCGTACGGTGCATTTGCCATCACCTCAGTGCGTTCGCTGGGAACGGGCTGACTCTTGCGTATCATAGTCCGGACGATGCGTTCGCTAAGAACGGGTTAATTTTCATGTACTAGTTCCCTCCGTACTAATAGTCATTTGTGATTCCAGCTGTAAGATGTATTAGAGATAAGGAATCAAGTACTTTCAATTAATAATTTTGTTATTCTACTTTCTAGCCATTGTGTTCTTCAGGGACAAATCGTCATCTTGCTTTGTTGTACAAATAAATAAAGCTTATCCTGCTTACATTCATTCACCCCCCTCTCCCACCTCCGCATTTAGTACTGCATGCCGGCTCCTATTTCTTGTATAGAGTATGCATTAGCGCTAGTATGAAACGAATGTTTATATCAATACAGTAAAAACATTAGTTTCTTTCAGCAATGCTAAATGCTCTTACTCATATGTCTGATATATTATACTGCTTCTTGTCTCTTCTGTCTTCTTATTTAGAAATCGAGAAACTATTTATCTTATTGTCTTACTATCTAACGTAACTAAACGTAGTAAATTTCGATTTTTTATACTACTATTAAATGCTATTGCTCTTGGATAAATAGCCGCAGTATCAACGAGGAAGAGGCTGACTGAACTTACCGCTTACACACTTGTCGATGCAAACGAAACCGTCAATACTTACACATAAACAAAAGCCAAATCTTGCATTATTGTCAATATTTACCACACGAATAATTTTCTTGAATATATATGCGTCCTTATCACGCTCCGCTGTAAATATATATTTTGTGAACTTCTAATAAGCTATAGCTTTTTATATCACGCATCACTACACATTTCCCTCATTTCTGCATCTTGTAAATAATTCATGTTCATCATTATGTATTATAATTTAGCGATTAATAATAAGTTGATAATAAACTTGCAGCCTAGACCCCTAAAAATCAATCAATAATTTTACGACTAGCAAATCACTGTAATTCCATCTCCTTTTGCACAACTACCGACGAGATTGGTAGGAAATACCGCTGGATAAATCGATAAACCGATAGCGTTACTGTTACAAAAGCATTTTGCATATAAGTGCTGTGTAAAAATGTGTTAATTTTTGTATAGTGGTAACTTGTGTCTGTCATTCTTTCACTTCCAAACGATAATGTTATCTTTAGGAAAATTTTATATTCGCAACCCATTTGATCCGTATTAATTACATAATCAGTATTGAATATACGAGGATAGTCCCAGAAGTACCCGACCTGACGTATACGAGGGTAGTCCCAGAAGTACCTGACCCGACGTATACGAGGATAGTCCCAGAAGTACCCAACCTAACAAAGAAAACACAAAAAATTTGGGAAAAAGTATCTTTATTTCTTTACATAGTCTCCTTTTAGCTCAAAACACTTTCTCAAGTCCAATCCCCAGCAATGTTCAATAGCTTCGATACCCTGTTCATAGTGGGAATCGTCGAGCTCCTCAAAATAGCCATCAACCGCAGACTCCACCTCCTCATTATTGGCAAATCTTTTACCACCGAGCCATTTTTTCAAGTTTGGAAACAGAAAATAATCCGAGAGGGCTAAATCTGGCGAATAGGGTGCGTGAGGAAGCAATTCGAACTTTAACTCATTGATTTGACCATCGCGATAACGGATGTGTGAACTGGTGCCTTGTCTTGATGAAACAAAACTTTCTTTTTCGCCAAATGCGGCCGTTTTTTCTTGATTTCATCACTCAAACGCTGCAATAAGTTCGCATAATACTCGCCGTTGATTGTTTCTCCTCTCTGAAGATAATCAATGAAAACTATCACACGCGAACCCCAAAAAACTGACGCCATAACCATGCCTGCATATACGTCAGATCGGGTACTTCTGGAACTATCCTCGTAGGTGGCGGTTGTTATTTGGAAAGAATGACTATGGTAGAAAGTACCAATCTTATGAAGCTTAAAGTTGGAGTTTGACGACGCTACGTTGTTTAGTATTTGTTTGGCAGCCATCAATAGTGAACGTTCTCAGTGAATTTGTAAACATGGAAAAAATTGGTCATCATTATGTGATACAATACTTTCATTTGAAAGGCCTCAATCCAACCAATATAAAAGCGGAGCTAGATTCTACTCTGGGGGAATCTGCTCCTTCGTTTGCAACAGTAAAATATTGGGTGGCAGAGTTTAAACGAGGCCGTACGAGCTGCTAAGACGAACATCGCAGTCGACCAAATGAGGTGACCACGCCAGAAATGGTGAAGAAAATCTACAAAATGGTAGTAGATGACCGTCGACTGAAAGTGCGCGAATTAGCAGACATGGTAGGTAATTCAAAAAGTGTTGTACATCGCATATTGACTGAAAATTTGGACATGAAAAAGCTGTGCGCAAGATGGGTGCCACGATTACTCACAATGGAACAAAAACAGCGTCGTGAGTATGTTTCAATCGAGTGGTTGGCTGTGTTTCACAGCAATAAAGTCGAGCTTTTGCGTCGATTCATAACCATGGATGAAACATGGGTCCATCACTTCACACCTGAGACGAAGGAACAATCAAAACAATGGACTGAAAGGGGGGAATCGGCTCCAAAGAAGGCGAAGACAGTTCCATCTGCAGGCATGGTCATGGCGTCAGTTTTTTGGGGTTCGCGTGGGATAATTTTCATTGATTATCTTCAGAAAAAAAAACAATCAACGGTGAGTATTATGCGAACTTATTGCAGCGTTTGAGTGATGAAATCAAGAAAAAACGGCCGCATTTGGCGTAAAAGAAAGTTTGTTTCATCAATGCATCAGTTATCCGTTATCGCGATGGCCAAAATCAATGAGTTAAAGTTCGAGTTGCTTCCTCACGCACACTATTCGCCAGATTTAGCCCCTCGGATTATTTTCTGTTTCCAAACTTGAAAAAATGGCTCGGTGGTAAAAGATTTGCCAATAATGAAGAGATGGAGTCTGAGGTTGATAGCTATTTTGAGGAGCTCGACGATTCCCATTATAAACAGGGTATCGAAGCTATTGAACATCGCTGCGGATTGGGCTTGAGAAAGTGTATTGTGCTAAAAGGAGACTATGTAGAGGAATAAAGATATTTTTTCCCAAATTTTTTGTGTTTTCTTTGTTATGTCAGGTACTCCTGGGACTACCCTCGTAGATGCCACTTTAAAAATCCATGATTAAAATAAATGCGCTATTTGAATCGTTCCTCCATGAGTAGTTGTGTCTTTAGCACTCAAATCAAATAATTTTACATTAGCAAGTAATTTTTTGTTTAATCTCGTTACCCACGAGTGGCTTGATTTAAATGAAATAGTCTCCGATCCGATTTGATTTCATTGTCCATAATTATAATATTCATATAGTTACCGATTGTTTGAAGTTATGCGCTTTTAAAAATCGCTCATAAGTCCATTGCGAAATAATTTTATATTTAACGTAAATATTTTCATTGTTGGAATACCTCGTTCATATACGAACAAGATCTGTAAAGGAAATACGTAACTGTGCTGAAATATCAAAGAAGCTATCTTGAATGACAACTGCACAATGAATTTTATTTATGTCGTAAATGCACGAATCACTTAAAAAGTCACTTAAGAAAAAGAAAATATATGTCGCACACGACGATCTCACCATAGCACGTCCGCAAACAGCAGCAATTCTACTTTTTTTAATACTTCCCGAAACATACTTAAGGAAGAGCCAGTTATATAAAAGATGATGTTGCCTTACAAACCCGTGTAAAGCGATTCAACAATAAATGTAATAAATGATAATAATAATAATAATAATAAGCCGAATAATATAACAATTCCAACACTCCCACTATTCAAGTGTTTCATTATTATTTGCATATTCCATGTGCATTTAAATGATTGATAAATCTCTCCTTTGGTAAAGCTTTGGTAAGGAAATCAGCGTACTGAAATCTAGAATTCACATATTTTATATATACTAGATGCGCAACTAAATTTTCAAGTTTTTTTGATTAACGAAGAATGGAAAATTTCAAGAGAAATACAAAAATGGTTTATTCAAAGTATCGTCCCTCGCTAGCTACACATTTTTACCATCTCTCTGGCAATACATGAATACCGCAATGATAAAACGACGCGTCTTTGGACCGAAACCATTCATCCAACTAATTTTGCACTTCTTCGAAATTGGCCAAGTGTTGCCTAGCCAAGCCATGCGCCATCGACCGAAACAAGTGATAATCGGAAGGGGCCAGGTCTGGCGAATATGGCGAGTGCGGTATCAGATCCCATTTCAGCGTTTTGATGGTGTTCTGGACGATAGAAGTGCGATGGCACGGAGCGTTGTCGTGCTGCAATATCACTCGTTCGTGTCTCGTGTCCCATTCTGGCCGTTTTTCGAGCAATGCATGGTTCAAATTGATCAGCTGTTGTCGGTAGCGATGCCCATTGACAGTTTCGCCCGGGTTCAGCAGCTCATAGTACACGATTCCTCTCTGGTCCCACCAAACGCAGGGCATTGTCTTCTTTCTGAAGCGATTTGGCCATGCTGTCGATGTTGATGCTTCGCCAGGTGAAAGTCACGATATTTTGCGTTTGGGATTCTCGAAATATATCCACTTCTCATCGCCAGTAACAATTCGATGCAGGAAACTCTTTCTTTCATGCCGCAGAAGCAAATTTCAGAAGTGGCTCTTCGATTTTCCATCTGTCTCTCAGTCAACTCATGCGGCACCCATTTTCTTTCCTTTTGAATTTTTTCCATGGCATATAAACATTTGGAAATACCTTGGCGAGTCATGTTTAATGCCTCCGCAAGTTGATCTTGTGTTTGCGTATCATCTTCATCCAATAACGCTTGCAGATCGGCGTTCTCAATTGTTTTTGATCTTCCGGAGCACTCCTTGTCCTCAGTGTCGAAATCGCCACTTCTAAAGCGTATAAACCAATCTTCACAGGTAGTTTTCGATGTGCATGTTCGCTGTAGGCCTCCTCAAGCAAACGACGTGCTTCAACTGCACTTTTTTTTCAAGTTAAAGCAGAAAAGCAAAGTTTCCCGCAAATGTTGTTTATTTGGCACAAAACTCGACATCTTCGTTGTTAGAAAAAATATTTTTGCGTTGCGATATGTGTTGGTATTACGACTGGTTATTGTTAACAGATGTCCAAGCTATAAAAAAAAACAACTTCAGACATGTATGTCGACTACATGTGTCGTTAGCCATGTATGTGTGAAACCCGGAAACTTAGTTGCGCATCTACACTGAAGAATAGAAAAATATAGTTGAATTAACTATAATTTCACTATATTTTATAGTTGATTTTGGTGTCAACCATATTTTTATAGTTCGTGGGACCTGCAAAATATAGTAGAATAAACACAAATATATAGTCAATGATTGTCTTAAATAATTGTATAGTTACTTTTACCAACATATATGGTAATTTCTCATTTACAAATATAGCGAGATTTAATATTCATATAGTTATGTATAGATCTGTCATCATTTAGCAAATATTCTGGTAATATTGACTATATAAAAGAGTTACTTTACCTACCATTTTATATTTGTATCCATTCAATAATTTTAGTTTAACTTACTATAATTCTTAGTAAAAATATATGGTTGGTTATACTATGCCTATATCGCAATTATTACCGATATTATGATAATACTTACTATAAATATGACATTTCGGACTTTAGTTTAGTTACTGTATCATTATAGTTCCAAATATCATATACTTTTCTCTCAGTGTAGTAAGTTGCTTTCTAATAACATTTTCCTAATAAAATGAATGTCAATATATTTCGATTTTTTATGAAATTCAGGATTCCTGACCAACTTGATTGATTCTGACTGACAATCATTAATTCTATTACCTTTGTGCATGGGTTGTGTACGTGGTTTAAAAATTATCAAATCCAAACTAACTCTCTACTTGCCATACTCGCTGCTACATATTCGGCTTCAGTAGTACTTACAAGTAACACTACCCAACTGTCATTTACCAATCGGAATGAAACTTTGCTCTCTTATAAAGCATTGAAAAATATTGAAAATCCGTTTTATTATTTTTCCTCAAAACGCTTTTTAATCCCTTGACTGTCGGAGGTAAATTGTACCTTGTGGGACAAAAATATATTAACACAAAATAACTCTAATGGTCATAAACTTGGTATTCTAAGGTTTTTTGGGTCACTAAATCCGAATATATCAAAATTTTAAAATTCAAAATGGTGAATCCAATATGGCGGATACCAATTTCAGAAAATCAACATATTTCCATAAATCTTGGTATCTTAAAGTTTTTTGGATTGTTGAATCCGAATATATCAATATTCCAAAATTAGGATACCGAATTTTATAGAAATATGTTGATATTTCAAAATTGATGTCAGCTACGTTGGATCCGCCATTTTAAATTTTGAAATTTTGATATATTCGGATTCAACAATCCAAAAAGCCTTAGAATACAGAGTTTCATAAAAATATGCTGATTTTTTAAAATTAATATCCGTAATATTGGATCCGCCATTTTGAATATTGGAAAATTAGTCTCAGATTTGTAATCACCTGTTCCGAAAATCTGTAGTGTATATCTCTTCAATATCTCTGAATGAACTTCCCATCTTGCCTTCATTGGCTGGGTAGACTTACAATGTTGCCTTTATTGGCTGGATAAACTCTCGGTATCCTAATTTTGGAATTTTGATACATGACTTTATTCGAATTCAGCTATCCAAAAAAACCTTAGGATACCGAGTTTTATAAAAATATGTTGACTTTTTGAAATTGGTGTACGCCGTTTGGATCCGTCATTTTGAATTTTAAAATTTTGATATCTTATTTGGATTTAGCGATCTAAATAACCTTAGAATACAGAGTTTTATGATTATCAAAGTTACTTTGTGTCAACGAATTTTTGTCCCACAAGGTATAATTTGCCTCCGACATTCAAGAAGTTAAAAAGCGTTTTGTAGAAAAATGAAAAAACTGATTTTCAATATTTTTCCATGCTTTATAGAAAAGTAAAGTTTCATCCCGATTGGTGAGCGACAGTTGGCTAGTGTTACTTGTTAGTGAGACAGACTTTTGACGTTGTGAGCACCACGAAATAAGTCCACCTCACAAGAGGAAAATACACTCACTTAAAAAAAAAGCGTTACATTTAAAATCTAGAAAAAATTTACCAAACTTCAAATGATCATAACTTGGTAAATAATAAAGATAGGAAAGTCTTTAAGAAATGAAATTAAAGCTTGGAATCTCTAATTAAAGAATTGATTTATTTCAATGTAGCGAGAAAAACATATTGAAAATGACGGATGACAAAGTAAGAGCATGCGACATTGAAAAATATTTGTCCGAGTTTGTCACGGCACATGGCGAGAGTCAAGCACCGTAACGCAATAGGATAAAATGCATCTAATAGTACAAAGTCTCCTCTTTAAAATGCTTTATTAGTCGTTTCGATACGATGATTTGTCGCTGAATAATTTGCATTAAAATAAAACAATACTTTCTTTCTTTAAATGTGAATAATTCGGCGAAAAATCATCGTATCGACATGATTAAAAAACATTTTAAAGAAGAGCCTCTATACTATCACAAACTTTTTATCCGACTGACAAGGGACATTCGGCAACGCGGAAATTCAAAAAAATCTGAAACTCTGCATAATTGTAGAGCAGATATACCTAATAACAAAACAATTTTTCGTTGGTGCCCAAAAACGGTTTTAAGGGTGGAAACAACCCCTTGAACAAAGTTGATTTTTGTCTTTCTAAGCGAATATTATCGAAACTATTAAAGATATGAAAAAATGTTTTAGACAAAAGTTTTATGGTTTTAAAAGTACTTTATTATGCTATATTTAGATTTTTTTAAAATGTAAAATTGTGTATAAAATACCCCCCCTCTTTCTCTTTTTTCAAATTGTTAAAATCAATTGTCCAACCAAAATAAAGCTTATTTTATGACAAATTCAACCATATATAATAACATTATGTTTGGAAAAGGCAATATTGAAAAAAAAATTAAACATACTCTTATATGTATGCTACGCGTACCAAACTTAAGGATTCGCTACTTGACGATGGCATTTCTTTCTTCCTCAAATCTTCCTCATAATTGCAAACTGTAAAAGATAAGGAAGGAAGAAAATAGAAAATCTAAAAAAGCAATAAAGTTGATGTTAAGAAGTAAGTTGAAGAAGAACAGCATGATAAGGAGGACGCAGAGAGAGTGTATATAACCCTAATATAGATAATCTTTTAAATTCAATTGTAAAGAACAAATAAGGAAATGAATGATATGAAGAAAAAAGGAGAACACACACGGATTTAATAATGAAAAATATAATTTATAAATTTATTCAGTGTACATTTGTGTGTATGTGTTTTGCTTCATTCAGTATATAGGTTTTATTAATTAAGTAGTCGATATAGATATTCGAGTGAAAGATATCTTATATTTTGGTATAGATTATAATATATACAAATTTTACAGAAATTGAGGACAGTAAAATATTATTTATTCTATATAATTATTACAAGAATGATATTGCTCAAAGAAATGTTCAAAACAAAAATATTGCTTGCACCATGCACAACGTATAAAAGCCATTTTACCACAAATGCTACATTTTGGTATACGTTTTTCTTCTTTAAAATAACAATAATCGATTGGATTATGAAATTTTTCAGGCCGTGTTGATAAATAACCACTTTTATACCAGCTATATCTAAATAAATTTCGAAATCTTGGAGAAGACAGTTGATTGTGTGTTAAAGATTGCAATTTTATTATGTTATTACGTAAATGTAAATTTATGTCATAATTATTTATAATAACACTATCAGAAAAGCTTCGAACAAAATTTTTCCAGATTCTGAAACCAAAAACATCTAATGTCTGTATAAAAGCAGTTGTTTTTTTTGGTATTGTTAGAATATTTACATGTTTGTCTTTTGGTACAAGTTCTTCCAATTGGTTCGGGCAATGTCCTGTCCATGAATCAAGCAGTAGTATACTTTTCTCTCCAGTGTTTGGTAGATACACTTCTTGGAACCAATTTTTGAAATGTTCAGTTGTCAATTTCCCTGATTTTGAAGCTGCAATGTAAATATTCACTGGTCTAAAAAGAGTTTGTTCTACTTGTGGTCCAAAAACACCAGTAGATTCTTTTAATACTATATACAAAGGCGAAAGGAGATGTCCATCTGCAGATATAATAGGCATAATGGTGTAGTTATGAGTCATAGCAGATAAAGATTGGATAGTAGCTCCAACTGTCTTCACTCCTACATTAGCTAATGTTCTTCCTGCATGTATTTCTAAATTAAAGCCACTTTCGTCCGCATTATAAGTTGATTCAGCACCGATTACATTAATATGTGGCTTTACTGTATTTACAAATTCCTCAGCGTTTTGACGTATAGTTAGATCAGTTAAATGAGAAGACCGCGTTTTAAATGCAGTTATTTTACGTGATGTAATACGATGTGCCTTTTTAAAATTCCATATCCACCAATTTCCTGCTTTAAATGAAGAAAAATCCACTTGTTCCTTTGCTTCTAGTGCCCATTTTCGCAGATTTATATCATGAATAATAAGTCTCTATTAACAGCTTCTTGGAATTTTATAAGAACATATTCAGCAATAACTACAAGTTTGTCTGTATTTGAACCCCCACGCATTACATGTTCTTGCCATCTGTGCAATTGTTGAATAGATTTTACCTAGAAGAAAACAAATCTCAATATTAAACAATTCGAATTCAAAAATAAAAGAAGTTATATACGAATTAAATGTTCACGAAACATCAAATTGTAAAACTTAAAATAAAAAGCAACGCGACTCTAACTATATAATTTACAGCTTTGGTCATAAGTATAAAGCATCTCTAACTCATTGTATTTTCCTAGAAATCAATGCATATACTCATAGTAAATATATAATCTCTTTACAATAAATATTATATTAATATTTTATAATATAATGTGTATATTATATTTATGTATATTATATTTATATTATAATTTATATTATATTAATATTATATTATATTACAATAAATATTGTAAAATAAATATTATTTTCCACATATTCTTATATTATATTTTTTTATTATATTATTTTTCCATATACTCGTATACTATATTATGTTCTCCATATATTCATATAGTATGTTTTTGTTACACAATTTAAATAAATTTTTTGGGATGCTTTATACTTATAGTCAAAGCTGTATGTACAATGACCGACAATGATGCGTTCCGCGAGAGGGGAAATAGAGTTCTCTCTGTCGCGGAACGAATCACTGCCGGTCACTGTACACCGTAAAAGCCTCAAGTATTTTACTATATATTATTCTTCTTATTTTTTAATTAAACTTTACTTTTCTAAAACGATGTTGTACAAAGTAAGAGATAAATGTCCTTTCTTTCCACTCTTCCAAAATTCGATTGCCTTTTTCTTATAATTTAAGTTTACATTTCCACCTTCATCATTCACAGTGCAAACTTCATTTCCATAATTATCTTCTTCAGCATCAATATCGTACACATCTACAAATTGTACGTCATGCGGTTCTGATGGATCGTCAAAATCAAGTCCCCACTCATGTTCGATCGTAATATCGTGATGTATAGCACTCTTTATTAAATCAGTAATTGTATCATGGAGTTCCACCTCTTGATGATTAACAGGAGTTATTGCAATATTTGTGAAATGAAATGTCGCAATTAACAAATTAATAACATTAGCTGGATTTATTACTGACATTATGATACAAATCTTAAGGATATTTTAATTAAACATTTCTCACAGCAATAATAATATACGTACTGCTTCAATAACTGCTTCAATAACACTGAAATGTATTCCAAAATGGACAGCTTTTATATGCAAATGAATGAAGATAACATATGTCAATATAATGAACCTTGATTGCACTGTACTTGATAAAGAGTGCTATTTTGGTCGCACAGTCATAAAACTTGTGACAAGTGTTTTGCATGTTGCCATGATGTACACACACGTGCGCACGTACAAAAACACACATACACACACACACATATTTATTTATATTTACGCGTGTCGTTTAAATTAATGAAAAAGGTAGCCGCAATGTTGGCAAAATAAACGTCTATTACGTGAAATTTTATAATTTATAACATTTTTAAATATTAGTGACTGTATCCTTATCATGCTATTTTTCTCCTACTTACTTCTTAACATCAACTTTATTGCTTTTTTAGATTTTCTATTTTCTTCCTTCCTTATCTTTTACAGTTTGCAATTATGAGGAAGATTTGAGGAAGAAAGAAATGCCATCGTCAAGTAGCGAATCCTTAAGTTTGGTACGCGTAGCATACATATAAGAGTATGTTTAATTTTTTTTCCAATATTGCCTTTTCCAAACATAATGTTATTATATATGGTTGAATTTGTCATAAAATAAGCTTTATTTTGGTTGGACAATTGATTTTAACAATTTGAAAAAAGAGAAAGAGGGGGGGTATTTTATACACAATTTTACATTTTAAAAAAATCTAAATATAGCATAATAAAGTACTTTTAAAACCATAAAACTTTTGTCTAAAACATTTTTTCATATCTTTAATAGTTTCGATAATATTCGCTTAGAAAGACAAAAATCAACTTTGTTCAAGGGGTTGTTTCCACCCTTAAAACCGTTTTTGGGCACCAACGAAAAATTGTTTTGTTATTAGGTATATCTGCTCTACAATTATGCAGAGTTTCAGATTTTTTTGAATTTCCGCGTTGCCGAATGTCCCTTGTGAGTTACTAGATTGACTCTCGCCTTGTGCTATCACAAACTCGGACCATTATTTCACAATTGTGCTTGCTTTCGCTTCATCAACCACCGTTTTGAAAAAAGTTATGGGATATAATTGCGATATAAAATTTCGAAAAGTAGAAATCCGAACCTTAAAAATGCTTTTGTATTATAGATATTGCTAGCTGTATTAGGTACTAACAAGGAAACATACCTAACCGTCCCTCACCGGAGCATTGGATATTTTGTAGAGTATCAAAAAACATTAAATATGTATTTTTTATGTGCTTATCTCGAGGTTTAGGGGTCGAAACCACCCTTTGAAGAAAACGGACATTTTCATTGTTATTTAATATCTCATAAAATATGAAGTATATGAGAAAGTGTTTCAGACAAAAGTTTTACAATATTTTATACTCTTTCCATCCGTCTAGTCAAATTTTCTAAAATGCAATATTATATCTCCTCCTCCTCCCCCTTCTTCGTTACCTTCATAAATTTTTAAATTTTTTTACGGACAAAAATTAAAGAGCATTTAATGCCGAATCTACCCATATACAGGGTGTCCCATTTAACCTGACAAACTGTAATATCTGGAAAACTACATGTCGGATAAAAAAAGTGGGTAATGAAATTTGTTCGTCTCGAAGGGAGACATCCAATGATATCAAACTCGACCTCCCCCCCACTCCCGGGAGGTGGGGAGGGGGGCAACTTTGAAATTTTAAATGGGAACCCCCATTTTTATTGCAGATTCGGATTCTACGCCACAAAATACATAAGTTTTGTCCGAAACTTTTTTTTTTATTCGTGATAGATGGCGCTGTAATTGCAAAAAATTAGATTTTATGCAATGATCTCCAGAAATGATCATTGGATTGAAAAATAAAAAAATACCTGTTCAATATTTTTAAAAATATTTTTAAAAAACATAACAGTTATTCCCCCCATCCCCTCGGGGTAAGGTGGGTGGTAACGTTCAAATCTCAAATGAGAACCCACATTTTTCATTGCAGAATTAGATTTTACGTGAAGTTTTTGTGGAAACATTTTATGGAAAATTGTTTCCATAAAAACTTCACGTAAAATCTAATTCTGCAATGAAAATGTGGGTTCTCATTTGAGATTTGAACGTTACCACCCACTCTACCCCGAGAGGATGGGGGAGAATAACTGTTATGTTTTTTAAAAATATTTTTAAAAATATTGAACAGGAATTTTTTTATTTTTCAATCCAATGATCATTTCTGGAGAATTGCAGAAAATCTAATTTTTTGTGATTACAGCGCCATCTATCACGAATAAAAAAAAAGTCTCGGACGAAACTTACATATTTTGTAGCGTAGAATCTGAATCTACAATAAAAAAGGGGGTTCCCATTTAAGATTTCAAAGTTGCCCCCCACCCCCACCCCCCGGGAGTGGGGTGGGAAGTTGAGTTTGATATCATTGGATGTCTCCCTTCGAGACGAACAAATTTCATTACTCACTTTTTTTGATCCGACATGTAGTTTTCCAGATATTACAGTTTGTCAGGTTAAATGGGACACCCCGTATAATAATAGTATAATTCTTCGATTCAATTTTTGGCAAAACTACATGATTAATAATTTCGTGTTATAGGCACCGCATTGTGCAAGCAGGTAGGTACTGTACGTACGGCCGAAACTGTCTGTCCCTGCCTCGCCGAGATGGCGGGCAGGACGGTACGCGGGCTCACGTACCGTCTGGTGCAGGTAATGACCAGCCATGAATGTTTGGCCGGTTCCTGTACCGGATCTTGAGGGAGCCCACCGCCCGATGCCACCACTGTCCGGCGCTGGAGGACACGGTGCACCATACGCTGGTTTCGTGCAATGCATGGGACCAGTAGCGCCGTATTTTCGCCTGGGCAGTGGGGTGCGCCAAAGAGGACTTCTCGTTCCCACGCATGCTGGAGGCCAAGTGCGGAAGCGAGCAGGTGTGATCGGCGGCGGTCTCTTTTGCGGAGGACGTAATGTCCCGCAAGAAGACCGCCGGATAAGAGCCCTGGTATCCGTCGCAGGAGGCGACGGGAGGGGCGACGCTCCCCTAATCGCGAGCCAGAAGTGGCGCCGGTCGAGGAGCCACCCCCTCCTTCTCAGGGGCCACCTCAACTGCCTCGGGCTCGTCACCGTCTACGGAGGAGTGGGGGGGTTACAGGCCTAAGGCCTGCCTCCCTCGCGCGACGGTAAGGGAAGGAAAGAGGAGTGGGTGTCCCGGTTGGGGACGGGCCCCACTCGCCGCCCCGTCGACATCGAGGGGGAGGGCGGGTGTCCCCTCTCTCCTGTTGGTAGACCAAGATGGCTAACCCGTCCGGGCAAATTTGCCCGGTCGGGGCGCTGCGCCTCTTTTTTTTTAATCACGGTGGGGAAATCTTCATGGATACCCTCGACTCTTGGGGGATTGAGGGTTATGCCGGATATGCTCTTACCAGCTGAAACCCCACCGGGGTGTCTTCCAGGTGGGCCGAAGTGTGGGGAGTCAGGGGAACTGCGCCTGCACTACCTCCCCGATGGGGCGCCGCGCCCCTACCTAAGGGAAGGGCGCGACACTTGGATGAGGGATTCCATCCTTAAGACCAGGGTGTCGGGGAGGGAATGTCGGCGTAGTTCCCCCGATTCCCCCACTCCGGTCCGCTTGGTAGGCACTCCGGGGGGTTTTAGCTGGTAAGAGTCCGGCATAACTCCGTCTTCCCCCAAGGAGGGGGGGTATCCATAAGGATTTCCCCTCCGTTAACAAAAAAAGTACTGTACGTAACGTTGCGTTATTTCTCTGCACTTGCGCTATACTTTATTACTATTTACGCATATTCTCTACTACATACTACAAGATTAAACGAATTAATTCTAATGATATGATATGCAATATCATTGCATTATATTGTACGAAATAAAGACGTAAGTAAAGATAAATGTGAATATATAACAACAGTAGCAAATGTGCGCGATGTCGCAATTTGTATATAAGTTTTTAATGTATTGTTACGGCACTGGAATATTGATTAGACAGAAGACGAATAGCGAGCGGCGGCATGATCAGCTATTGCTGGGTTGTTCTTGTTAACAGCGAGAGAAAGAGAGTCAGAAGAGGACTTTCGAGTTATAAAGACGAAGCGAATTCAATTAAACCGATTTTTATAAATTGTCTCCTTATTATTTTCCCGAGCGTGCACGAAGCGTAACATTTTGGGAGCTCGTCCGGGATTGAATCACAAGTCGTTCACGATCGAAACGAGAATTGTCGTGACGCGAGCTGCGAGTGGAAAGTGAAGTGTAAAGACAAAGTGAGGAAACGAAATGACGAGTGAAGCGAGGAGCTACGCAGTCCTCAACCGTCGGAAGCGCGCTTGTTTGAATGAGCCGGAGACGGCGGGAGCAGATGCAACAAGTTCTGGAGTATCAAAAGTGTCGGCCCTGCAGGATGCACTTCAAGAGATTCGAGCAATGAGGGAGGAACGTCTGCGTTTGTTGGAGGAGCGACAGGAGCGAATCAGCGGCCGAGTTGAGCCGAAGAAACCTATTACAGGCCAGTCCTTTTCGATAAAATTTAAACCCGATGTTTTTTATTGGTCGGCACCGTTTCACGATTTTACAAATCAATTCGAATTGTTAGCGCGCGCTAATGGTTGGGCGGAAGAAATTAAAGCAATAGTTTTAGCAATGATTTTAAGAGGGAAAGCTCGTTCTGTTTTGAATGGTTGGAATGAAAATTTAGGTTTAAATGATTTGAAATCTAGATTGGCTTCTTTCTTCGATAGGGATTAATTTTTTTTTTAGATTGAGGTTTTCTATCTGAGCCTTATTATCGATTGAGGATTTTTGTAATTGGAAACTTTTATTGAATTAATGTTTTAATTTTAAGAGATGTTCTTTGCAGATACTTTGCTTGTATTTATTTTGTTTGTTGATAGTTTCTCCAATTTTGATTCTCTGGACTCTGGAGATTGAAGGATTATCTTCTGAAAAGGACTGAACATCTTTGTCCGAGAAGACTACCTCCCTCACAGTTTTGACCGTGGTTTTTCCATGAGGCAATGGGCGAATGCCGAGGCAGAGATTTGAGGTATTCTTTTAATGAACGATGGGTCGACGGTAGTTACTCCCCTCTTGTCTGAAGATCGAGGAAGGAATACAGGAAACAGGGAAGAAAAGATAGATGGAGACGAAGAGGACGCAGAGACGAATAATTAGAAAAGAATTGGAAGAAAATTTAGCAGATATTGCAATATCGCAAGGAGGTGAGATTGGGATCTGGAAGAACGGTGCTCGTTATTACCTACAGCAGCAGCTCAGAGAAGAGCAGGAAGCCATTTTGATATCCTGGAGTCTACGTCCTGGATGACTTTGAAAGAGTTCTCCCAAATTGTCGGGACAATTTTGAACGGGGTAGTGTTACGATACTGGAATATTGATTAGACAGAAGATGGATAGCGAGCAGTGGCATGGTCAGCTGTTGCCGAGTTGTTGTTGTTAACAACGAGAGAAAGAGAGTCGGGAGAGGACCTCCGAGTTGTAAAGACGTAGCGAATTCAATAAAACCGATTTTTATAAATTGCCTCCTTATTATTTTCCCGTACGTGCGCGAAGCGTAACAGTATATTAAATATATTTACTGCAAAGTAAATCGAAACAAGATTAAGGCGGGTTAAAATAAAATCGTAATGCATGAAATAAAGAAACACAGATTCTATTATTTCTGCAAGAGAGAGCAAGTGCAGGTACATAAAATAAATATATTAACTCTCATTTATATTAGTTATCGCAAAGTATATTACAGGTGTGGTATACATATACAGTCTGTCCCAGATATGATGAGACTGGTTCTATCAAAGTTCTTAGCGCAGCGATATATATGAGTGAATGATGGTAAGTGAATGTTCTACCCTTCATCTAGTTAACCTCAAAATTTGAGCAAATTCGGTTGATATTTCACTGTGGTTTGACATTTTATGTAAAGTCACTTTGTGTACGTCGGTCGAAAAACCAACTTTTAAATTGGGTAAAAGTGGTGCAGAAACGTACGAAACGCTAAAAAATGTGTACGGGGATGAATGCATGTCCCGTGCACAGGTTTTCCGTTGGTTTGGCCGATTCCGTGACGGTCGTGAGGACCTTGCAGACGATGACCGAGCACCACCAAAAACCACCGCCAAAAACCACTCGCAATGAAGAAAACATCGAGAAAGTCAAAGAAATTCTTCGAAGCGACCGCTGTGTGTCTGCTGTTGTAGAACTCCCAGATATTACAACAATTGTGGGCCAGAATTCGACGAGTTCGACCGGAATATCGAGAGCCAGGCAGTTGGTTTTTGTTGCACGATAATGCACCATCGCACAAAGCCATCATGGTACGTGAATTCTTGACCAAAAAAGGCATCATTATTATCGATCATCCAACGTATTCACCTGATTTGGCTCTGTGCGACTTCTGGCTATTTCCCAAACTGAAATTGGCGATGAAAGGAAATCGTTTCGATACCATCCCGATCATCCAAAAGACTTCGACCGCCATACTAAAGGCCATTCCAGCCGATGGATATAAAAAATGTTTCGACAAATTTGTTGAACGTTTCCAGCGCTGTATTGACTCAGAAGGAGACTATTTTGAATAAACAAGAATAAAAATCAAAATAATAAACGCTTTGAATTTTTTTTAGACCAGTCTCATTGGATCTGGGACAGACTGTGTATGTATTACGTCCCACGGATTTTTTATATCTTGAAACTATCACATCAACTTCTCATTGTTCCCATATTAGAGAGCTGAATCATATGATAAGATTTAGGGAAAATTCGGTTCTAGAACGTTGACTCACACTAATCCTCAACACAGTAATTCCTTCATACTCCTGTATCAGTTGTCTCATCCATTATCTTAAACATTAGGCTTCCTCGTTAAAACAACCATGATATTCCACCTGAGTCACATAGAATTTCCCAAAAGATATACCCCTCCTCGTTTCTCCTAGCAACAAAATCATATAAAAGGGCAATCCTCAACACGGACGACATACTTCTATTACTACTCCTACATCTTCTGCAATACTTGAGTTCTTTCCCGTCAGTCAGGATAGTCAGTCTGTCAGTTGTTCGCATATTTTATATTCTCCGATTTACTTATGTAGTGTTCTGATCGACTCAGTATTGAAAACGTCTACCGAGCTACCGGGAAACATCACAGCTTCCAAAACTGCAGCAACCACTAAGTTCCTGCCACATTTATTCTTATTTGCACGTCATCCGATAGTTCCATTTCTAACAATTGTCTAGTGTATAAATCGACTTTTGCAAAACAACATCACAAGAAGGTTTCCTCAACTGCTATTTTCCTCCCTACTTTCAACCTTTAATCCCACACTCATATATACTCATGCACACTTATGTTTCCTTTGTGATTTCGAATTCATATTTTTGTATTTGCTTGTTTCTGACAAATAAAATCTCATATTTGTAGACTCACGGTAAAAAGAACAATTGGACTCATTCTTACTACATATTTTTGGTATCAACAAAAAGTAGAAAAAGAAGCGGTACTAGAACTAATATAAGAAGATCACTACATTAATTATAAAGTATGTTATTTTTTATATAATCATGGTTTAAGACACATACTTTAATTTAATTTTTTTTTCAGAATGATGCAATTTAATCCCTTGAATGTTATCATGAGTCTTTATGCAACTTTCATTGCTCTTAATCTCCCACAAAGTCCGATAATTCCGAAGGAAATGGAAATGAAGGAGAAGATTGAATTTATGTTGAGGGAAAACAAAATGAAAATGAATTTGAAATAGAACAGGAGGAAACTTTAGATTTTTACAATACATATGAAGTTCTAGAAGCAAAAAATGTTGATTTATTAGAAGAAAATGAAATGCAACAATATCTTCCGGAAGAAGTTATTTGCAGTTCCGTTGAAGCAAGTATATCAGATGATTATAAAAGACAAGCAGTAGAATATTGGAAGAGCGATAAAACAGGAGCAAGATCACTTAAAGGAGTCAAAAGAAGATACAGAAAGGTAACATCTATACGACAATTACGATGATGGGAGGACTAAATGAATCAAGGCGGTAATAGAGGAGTAAAATTAAAAAGAATATATGAAGACACACTAAACCGTTTCAACGAAGCACTTGAAAAAGGAATGATTATTCATGACATTGACATCGCTCGATGGGCTTCTCGAGCGCAAGAAAAGCAAAATGTGACAGGATTCATAGCTTTAATTACGTGGGTAAGAAAATTCAAAATGGCACATAATATTGTGTCTTGGAAAATAACTAAATTTATCTCGAAAAAATCTTTGTTATCAAAATCCGAGTTGGAAAATAAATGCAATGTATTCATTGAAAACGTAAAATATTACATTAGTAGATATGGAGTAGAAAATATTTATAATTCTGATCAGAGTGGATTTCAGTTAGAATTTCATTCCGGTCGTACGTTATCATGTAAAGGTACAAAGAAGATAGAATGTGTAATATAGTCCACATCAGCAACGCGCATAGTTATACTATACAGTCAACAATTTCAGCAGATGATAGATTATTGTCTCCGCTTTTCATTGTTATAAAGAAAGTAACAGGATCAGTAATATAGCGGTAGGTATGGCCAGTCAAAACGTTCCCTCTCCATTCGAACTCTGGCGCCAGTAGACCACGCCAACTCGTTGTTAGAGGTTGAGTGGAAGGGGAATAATTTGACTGCCATACCTATTCCTAAGGCCTGATTGATTGATTTTTGACATATGCAAATTACGGGCGTGGCTAGTGAATGGCTAAAATTGGCGGAAATTTCAATCACTGGAGTAAAAAGTAGCATATAATCTGAATATCAACTTTTTATTAGGCGTTATTCATATTAGGCGTTAGTGACTCCAAGCTCTTGGTCAGCTGGTTAATTTGCATATTACTTTTGGAAAATCTCCTAGACACTCTGCGAGGCTCAAAAACCCACCCCGGAACCTCAGGCTTTTGAGTCAAACCGTCTTACAACTGCGCTACTGCTGCTACTCTTTGATAGAAACTGGTTTCACGACGTACACGTATAACGACGGAGAGAGGTGTGTGTGTGTGTGGTTTAGTACCGCACGCGAAGTTCTCTGGAAAAATCCTGTAGGCCCTGCCCAGATTCGAACCTGGATCCGCTGGCTCTCGAGTCAAGCGTCTTATGCACTACGCTACTGCTATACCCTCATGGAAACTAGTTATATTGTATACATACGGAAAGTATCGACGTCACACGCGAAAAATTTGGTAAATTCTAGACTCTAGGGGATTCTAACCTCACCCTAAGATCCCTGCTCTTGACTCGCGTGAGCGTGTGCGAGCATGTTCGAGCAGGTAGGCATAATTTCGAAGACAAAAACTACTCAGCGATTATTGGAAGACGATACCTCTGGTCTGTGTCTACCCGAATATTTTTACCTGTGCGGGTCCCTTCGCTTTCGAACTCGAAAAGTTTACAATGGGACCTCGAACTAAAAATCACAAGGAAGAAAGAACAGATGAAGAGAAAAGAATGCACAATATTTTTCATAGAATTAATTCACATTTCATTCTTATACATTTTTCTTAATATAGGATTGAGCTTGATATACAGGGATATGATGATCTAGCGATTTACACTTATATTGACAAAAGATTTTCTTATACATTCGTACAATTAACTGATCGTTTCGTTCACAATCATTGGTAAACAAACCGCTAAACTGCACGAGGTTATAACCTCGACACATAAAATAAGGAAAAACACAGCAATAATGACGATAAGTCACCGATAAGAGTCCATGTAGTTGAAAGGTATTCCATTGTAAATGACGGAATTTCTTCTAAGACGCAGGAGAAATCGTAAGTCCCAGGGCGGCATCCCGTAGCTGTCGAAGTATGTGGCCTCTCCATTCCGATCGACGTAGAATGTGATCCAATGTCCCGGACGGTCATGATTGTCCGTATTAGCGAATACTGCCGTCGATCTCGTCCACACCCTCGGTAGTCTGTCGGCTAGATAGACGCCGGTATATTTAACATTGAGATGTTGCACGTTGCAACACAGGTACCATGAAAAAAGGAGGGCGTACTAGGTGGCGACGGAACGCTGTGCGCGTTCGGGACCTGCATCTTATTTTCTTTCCGAAGAGAGAAAAATATCGAGAGCGCGGTAGTCGCTAGACCGGGAATTGAACCCGGGTCTTTCGCTTGCCGGACAACTGCTCTAAACCACTAAGCTACCTGACGCTCAATGCTCACGACATTCTCCTCTGCCTAGATAACGTTAAGAGACAATGCATGTTGAATTTCGAATTCATTTTATATAATTTCGTTTATCTCTAGTAACGTGATTGTTATAGTCCTCAACGGTTCGACTTCGGAATGTTCCAATTCAGTACCTGTCTCATTTTCTTCTTCTTCAACCGGTGACTGTCCACTCCCCGATTTGTAGGAATAACTATTTTCTCTGTCTTTCTTGTCAATTTTGGAAGACAAACACCGGCTCACATAGACGATGTCGCGTTTCCTGATGTTGATTTGACTTTGTTCGATGAACCAGTGTTTCAATTTGTATGCATTGCGTAATGCACAGTGATAATGTCTGTGTTTTCTAAATGTGTGGAATGAGCAGCCTTCTACTCGTCCGTTGGGTGAAAGCTCACTGAACGTCGGCGAAATATTCTCCAGATTATACATGTTTCGCGCTAACAAATTTTGCAAGTAGCTTGTTCTTTCCTTGCCCTTTGTTATGAAGTCATGAATATGACTCGTAACGCAAGCGCGGATAAAAATATTTCGGATTAGTCTCCCTGTCGTACCACTCGATTCCATGATAATTCAGCGAAGGCCAGTTATTTATCCGTCTTGATTTTTCGTTCAATTCCGCAAATGAATACTCCGCAGCTAAGATCCAGTGTCCAACGAATGCCTCATTAATACCGACAATATCCACCTCCTTGAGTACATAGGCATCGTTGCTATCGTGGAAACACTGCACTTCGATGATCACATCCATGTTCCCGCTGTATTCGCAATTCTTCGCCGAAGCTATACTCTTCGCGTCTCGAAGTCGACTGAGCTCTTTTCCCAAAATTTTACTCTGAAGGGGAATGATATTGAAAATCTTTACACTGGAAGGGGAAAGAAGTCGAAAAGAAAAGTGGGAGATATGTTTCTTTAACCGCTATAATCTACAATGACTCGACGAGAAGAATCTATTTCCAGCACACTTTCAAATTTAGCGTCAACTAAGCAATTGATCGTTGTGAGGGACCTTTCGAATCGTACTTCCATTTGCAAACTACCGTGTTTTACAAGGTTATATTGGTCTGTGCAATTAGCTGACAGATCGAGAGTGAGATCAAAAGCGAAAAGAGTATAACCAGCAGGATAATCTTCGCTGGATATAGAATTAGTTTCGTTCAAAGAGTGAATGCCCGTTCCTGAGAAAAGGGTGTGATACGCCTCGGCGTTGAACATCTCGTTACCAGAGAATTCGGGTTGTAACGGTCTGCTGGGGATTTGAGTACCATCGACATACAACGCAAAGAAATTTATTCCATAATGCTGAAAATTGAATGGATTTAAATGCCGAACACCGTTAAACATTTTGTTATCAACAAAGCCGACAATTATGCGCTTTGGTATTTATCCAAGAATGACGTTGTCCAGTGACTCTTCTACGACACCACTATGAATCATGAAGGATTTAACCTCGACTCTCGTGAGTGAGTATTTAGCTGTAGTCCTGGTCAATATTTTCGTATGAGCGAGTAATATGCCAGGGTTTATTCTAGCTCTTCTGATGAGTAATGTAGCATCTAAAATGCGTATCCATGACATAGCATTTCCCTCCATAAGATAGAAGGAATCTTTCGAACGAACAAGCCTCATGCACACTTCAATACCGTTGATCAAGAATTTATCTTGATTGAAAACGTCGCAGTGAAGATGACCTATGAGATTCAATGTTCGCCCTCCTTGTACAAAAGCGGCTCACTTGTCGAGCCCGTGATTGCTTGGTGTCGCTCCAGGTAGAATGTCCATGTTCCCTGCAGTATTGTTGTATCACAGGCACGAAGTCAGGCACAGGGAGGTTTTTACTGGTGAAACATAATTTAATAACGCTTCTATGTAAGCGCGGTAAGCATAAGCATTGTTTGGAGGAGACACGAGCTTTCGATAGAAATATACGTCGATTTGATTGAACATCGAATACAGTATATGGTTTATAGGGCCTACTTTTGCGGTGGCGGCTCCTGTTCCGGTTTCCGTTTATACTCGTATGCGTAGCGACAGCATGGTGTGAGCAATATCTATGTATTCTTCTCCATGCCCGGGTACGAAGAATTCGACGGCCGCATCGTCTATGAGAGAAGACACGGGTTTGTAGTGAATCCATTGTGAACTCTCAATACTGGTTTGTGTAGGCGGTAGGGTGAAGAGATCAAGTTTACTCTTTAAACATTCGCAGGAATACGTATGAAGAAAGGACTTTCAAAAGCACGCGTTTGTTGTTTAGGAAGAAATGTCTGACACGGTATGCTTCTTGATAACTCCTCGACGTTTAGTGAGTCCTCTCCTGCTTTTTCTCACTGAACGCTTCTTCTTCACGGGTTTCTTCGCTAGCTTCTTACCCGATTTCTTCCCCGGTGCGTTTCTTCAAGTCACTTTACTCTTATTTGATTTAGAAGCACTGGCCCGATGTTTGCGCGAAGATGATTTACCGCTGTATCCGCTTGGCATGTTGAAAGGAAACTGAGCTTTTCCGATTTTCGCAAGAATTTTATATCCCTACTCCTCCATCAGATTGTTAATGTGTTCCTCCGCTCTTCTTTTGAGATTTGAGCCTGATTCCTTGAGGCGCGTTTTAACAGCTACTTTCAGTGATGTGTTATTCCCCACGCCATCGAGTATATTAATCCCTGCTTAGAGCTTCTTTTCCAACGACACGCGCACCACTGGCCAGATAAGGCAACACCCGTCTGAAAAGACCAATGAGAAAGCTACCGATGCCGTGACCGCGCTGATACCACGATCCTACGATAACTTGCGGAATTCCGTCGCCACGACTTCCCCGGATTGTGCTTCGTAATACTCTAAATAATGTTATATTGTTCTAATTATGGAATAATTATCTCTAATCTTGACCTCTAAATTGTAATGTAACTGTCAATGTCCCAAATTCAAATGGTATTCTTTCGCCAACCTGATCCCTTATATCTATTTTAATTATGCGGAAACATGTTAATCGTAATGAATATAATTCGGAGGCGAAAAATGCTTCACCATGTTACATCTGTAGGCATATTTACCAACGTTGTATTCGACGGAAACCACTTGGAGAAGAGGAGAATGTACATCTTCCGTTATATAGGACTCACAAATATCGCAATAAACAAAGATTTTATTAGGTACGCCCCACACCACACTACCTGGTTCGGCGGACATAAGTTCACGTTTTGACGTGGTGAACGAGCAAAACTTTTCTTCTCCAACTTTCTGGGAACTCGCATTACGATCAGTATTGTGATGGTACGCTATACGTCCCTGCATAATATTCGACAAGTTGAGATGAATGAATTCCTAGCTCAGTCTATACATATAGCCGAGCATACCAGTCACTTTGTCGAAAAACTTCACGAAATGAGGGCTATTACATTCTTTAATATTGCATGTGCAGTACAGTGTTACTTTAACACCATGATGAGAATCCTGGCGCCAAGCAATGTGTGTTTTAAGTAATGAGCTAGCGTTGTTTAAAGCCTGTAATAGTTCGCTCACCGTGACGTAAATACCGGAGGTTATGTGGATAACCCCGAATTTGGGAAGATGGTCGTCACCTTTTATGATAACTGTTTTAACGCTTTTGTTATTAATATTTTCACGCGGCAATGAAATGAATATGAGTTCTGTATCTTCCTCGGGACGCACGTGTAAAAAACTAAAGGGGAATTGAATTTCGGCAAGTGCAACTTCCCATAAGCCAGTCAGCTTCACTTCTTGAGGCAATTCCGTAATAAATAAAGTAGTTGTATTTTTTGGATAGTGTCACATGCTACTATTGCTCGGCAGAATCATAAGCAACCGGTCTTCCTCCATTATGATTTGGAAGCAACTTTATGTTCGAAGCGGCTATCCAGGAATTGAATTTAGAGGGGTAACCTCGCCAGCTGACGAAAAATTCTTTATTAGCTTTTCGTCTTCGGCGTCGTATCACTGTTGCGTCCTGCGGACTCCGTGTACTCTAAATTCGTTTATCAAGTAAAGCAAATTAAATTTTATATTAGGTGTACAAATGAATAATCCAATTTTTTCAGCTACATTCAAAGTTTATTTTAAAAGAAAGTAAATTAATTGTTCAATCAAAGTATTCGCCGTTGCTTTCTATAACTTTAAATCATCTTTCAGGCAGCTGATGAATTCCATCCTGGGAAAATGTTACGTCTTTGGACACGATAAAGTCGTCAAGCCATTTTCGGATCTCATCCACTGATTGGAAGTACATATCGGACAAGGCATGTTGCATCGATCGGAATAAGTGATAATCGGATGGAGCAATGTCTGGTGAATACGTCGGGTGCTGCAAGACGTCCCAGCCAAGACTCATTATGGTGTCTTTTGTATTGGAAGCAATGTGTGGCCTGGCGTTGTCATGCAACAAGTTTACTGGACGTTTTCCTTTGCCAGTATACGGGCGTTTTCGTTCCAATTCTTGACTCAAGCAGATTAATTGACGTTGGTAGCAATCCGCAGTAACTGTTTCACCTAGTTCCAACAACTCATAATAAAGCACGCTCTTGATATCCCACGAAATGCAGAGAAGAACCTTCTTTCCGAAGCGATTGGGTTTTGCGACCGATTTTGATGATTCGCCGGTATTTACCCATGACTTTTTGCATTTCGGATTGTCATAGAGTATCCATTTCTCATCGCCCGTAACAATTTTCCACAAGAAAGACTTTCGACGCTGTTTATTGAGAAGAGAAAGCCACGCTGGCACTCGTTGATTTTTGTTGGTTTCAGTAAGTTCATGCGGAAGCCATTTTCCTTCTTTCTGGATCTTTCCCATCTCATGTAGGCGTTTGGAAACGGTTTGCTGCGTTACTCCCAACTGTTCTGCAAGCTCTTTTTGTGTTTGTGCCAAATTCTCAGCGAGCAGTTGTTCTAAATCATCATTATCGCACTTCGGAGGGCCTTCAGGGCGTTGTTTGTCGATTAGACTGAAATTACCGCTTTTAAACCGCTTAAACTAAAATGCGCACACATCGTACGATACAATACCTTCGCCGAGAAAAAAACAAATTGATTCACACGCTCTTGCAGCATTTTTTTCTTGTTGGAATTCATAAAGAATGCAGTGTCGGATATGCACCTTATGTGTTGCCATTTTCGACTGTACTGAACTGAATACTTTTGAAGGTTATGTTGCGCCTTTCGTCAAACTATATGTTCTTTTTAATAGCTTGTGACGTGGCAGCTGTGAAGGCGCCCGTCACATTGCGAACCCTCAGTCCCTACGCGAGATTTGCGGGGGGGGAGATTATCGAGCGAGATTTACGTGGGAGGGGAGCCGAATCGCCTCCCCCCGAATTAATTAGGAATTAGAGTTAAGAGCGTGCAGGTGCGACGGTCTCGCGCCACGAGTTTTGTGCCCCTGGATCTCCCGAGCCGACCGCCAGGACCCAGGGATCAAGAAGATGAGGAGGACCACGGCCTCGGCCAGACACCGGCGTATCAGGTGATTGCTCTCGATTCTCGTTTCTATTATCGCATTATGTGTCGTCCCGAAAAGCATTACTGCTGCCGCCTTTGTTGTTCCGTAGGCTACAGACACAACAAGGAAGAAGGAGACGGGAGACCGGCGATCACGCTTCCATCGTATGGCACGCTCGCTGAAAACAAGGCGTGCGGATCCACGGGCGAAACAAAGAAAGAGAGAGAGAGAGATAGAGAGCCAGAGCGAGATGGAGCATCCGTTCCGCGGAACGACAACAATGATCCGCGGAAGGATTGCTTACCGCTAGAGGAGGCGAGGGACGAGGAGAGGAGAACCCCCTCGCAAAAACAGAGCACAAGGAGATACCGTTTTTCCGTAGAGAGAAAAGATTCAGATTCGTTTTTGGGTTCGAGGCAAAAGATTCGATTTTGGTCTCGGAGAGATAAGAATTTTGGTGTTCCGCTCTCGACGAAGAAAAGTTCTGGTGTTCCGCTCGTTCTCGAGAAATTAAGTTTTTGGGTGTTCCGACTGTGCCGAAAAAAAAATAAAAGGATTATCATGAGCAACCCGTGGCCCGGAGGATAACGAGGAGAAATCCGAGTTGCGCTGGCTGCCGTGCACCTGTGAGCGAGAGGCGGAAGCGACCCGTACGACGACCACGCCGCCGGGAGGTTCCCGATATTGTAAAACCATCCACCTGCTTTAACGTTTCGGTGTCTCGTCCTGTAAATTTATTGTGAGCGCAAGCAGTACCAATCCCGCAGAAATAACGCGGCGAGGGTTTGTACCGGCCTCTGGATTCCGGAGCATGATAATTATCGATACCGAGTAAATCGCAGTACCGCTTAAAATACCGCTGTCTCGTGTTTTCTCACCCGTTCCCGAATTTCCGACCGAACCATCCCGTCTACTGACTATAATTCCCCTAGAGCTACCGGGACTGTCGAACTCTCGCGTCACGGCCGGCCGTTAATTATTTCTTTTTCGTGTTAGTGATCGGTATGGCTATCCGCACCTGGCGCCCAACACTTTGATGCGAGTACGAACGGCCGGGGCGCGTGGGCCGACGGCAATTTGACGACGACGAAAAGAAGGTAACGTCGCAAGATATATGTCAACATTGCATAATCACAAAAAAGCGGGAAAATCTATTCAATTTAAAATTGATTTCATAACTGCTTAAAGTAATTTGGATTATTCACTTGTACATCTAATATTATACGACCAAATATTCATGTTCCGCGACCCTTCAAGCACAATGACGTCACATACACAGATTTCTCTTTTTTTTCCCTCTGTTTTAATCACCGAAGTTTCACTATTTCTGTCAGAAAGACCCGTTGAGTTATTTTAGCCAGATGTTTTCTTTCCAAATAACCTAGACTTCTCGTTTGAAGCAACAATTTTTGTTGAAGACGGACCGACTAGATAATCTTGCATACTGTCATATAACGCTACTAGCCTTTGATCTTCGGAAACTCATGCGTTTTCCCACGTTTCTTCATAAATTTTATTGCGCGCAAATTCTGACTAGACCTAGCGAAACTTTGAAGTCTTTTACTGCCATAGATACCCGATCCTTTACAATATTTACATTAGGCCTCCCTAAAACCCTACCTCCGAAAAGGTTTGCAACAAAATCCTATACTCATATTTGGACATAAACCTTAGAGCCCTGATGCAACATCTCCCACACTCTCGACCGAGGTGACGTTTTGAGTAAAACGAAAAAGCTATGCCACTTCTCGAGCAACCTACAGCCAGGACAGAATCTTCTTTTCAGCACCCCTTCAGGATCTCTTAACAATCTAGCCTACTAGTGGCTTAGACAGATCAGTGTTTCGCCAGTCGTTAATTATTCTGTACAACAATCTCGTGCATTTTTTGACCATCGTGATCAATCCAGCTGAAACCAGCTTCCTATTCTTGGCACAGAATTTGAATCATCCACCCTCGCAGACCCGCAGCAGTTGGTCTTTTCATTGTCGACTAATATCATAGAAACAGAAGTAAGTTATTTACCAGGTCTGTAAATATGAAAGCGGAATTTGTCCATAGATGGTCCTAGTTGTCAATGTAGTTACCGTCAAACCGCGTCATTGGCACCATTTCCATTTGTTGACATCTGACAAAGGTTTTCAACTCACAACAATACAAGTTTCATACAACAACATAGTTTGTAATAGCGTTGAACATGTCGAATTTTGTGCCTGGAAGCAACGATTTGCGGAGCATTGATATTCTGTTATCATTTGAAGAAAACTGCTGCAGAATCGCATCGAATGCTTGTCGAAGCTTACGGTGAGCTCTTGGTAAATCACAGTGCTTTTAGTGGTTTAAAAAATTCGATCGTGGCGATTTTTACGTGAGAAACGAAGAACGTGGAAGACTACCGAAAAGTTTGAAGACAGCGAATTGCAAGCATTGTTGGATGAGGATGACGCTCAAACGCAACAACAACTCGCGGATCAATTAAATGTAACACGAGAAGCGGTCTCCATACGTTTGAAAGCCATGGGAAAGATCCAGAAGATGGGAAAATTCCACATGAACTGAATGAAAGACAACAGGAAATCCGAAAAACCACTTGCGAAATGCTGCTCACCAGGTACAAAAGAAAGTCATTTCTCCATCGAACTGTGACTAGCGATGAAAAGTGGATATATTTTGAGAATCCTAAGCGTAAAAGATCATGGGTAAATCCAGGCGGACCATCGACATCGACTGCAAGGCCAAATCACTATGGACGGAAGACAATGCTCTGTGTTTGGTGGGCTCAGAAGGGTATGATCTATTATGAGCTGCTAAAACCTGGCGAAACCGTTAATACTGAACGCTACCGAAAACTAATGTTCGATTTAAACTAAGCTTTGCGTGAAAAACGACCAAAATATCAAAAAAGGCAACACAAAGTGATTTTGCTTCATGATAATGCATTATCACACACAGCAAAACTGGTCAGGGAAACGATTGAGGCGTTTAGTTGGGAAGTACTTTCGGATGCGGCTTACTCACCAAACTTGGCTCCGTCCGATTACTACTTATTTGCATCGATGGGACACGCACTTGCTGAGCAGCGCTTTACTTCTTATGACAATGTAAGAAAATGGCTCGATGATTGGTTTGCCTTAAAAGAGCAACAGTTTTTTCGGCGTGGCATCCACAAATTGTCAGAGAGGTGGGAAAAATGTATAGCTAGCGATGGGCAATGGAAGGTCGCGCTATGAAAGGTCGCGGAATCTATCTTGCTCCGTACAAGCGCGGGAAAGGCGCTGCAGAAAAAGAAAAAAAACGTCAAAGAAACGCTAAAATTACCCACGGGTGTAATGACTAATGTACAGTTGGAAAGACTAGCGAGGCGTATGTGTATATCTTTCTTTCGAGGTGTTTGCATGCGTGACACCTTACCGATAGATGGAATACGTTAAAATGAGAGCAGTATTGTAAATTTAGACAACACAGAGGGACCAGGTACTTACTGGGTAGCGAAAAGAAGAAATCGTGCAGTATATTTTGACAGTTTTGGTATCTTCGACCACCCAAGGAATTGATTCGATACCTTGAGAGAGATGTAAAAATTGTGTACAATCGCACGTCTTATCAATTACAACCAGAGCATTTGCGAACAATTGTGTTTGCAGTTTCTCCAAACGGTAGAGGATCAATTTAAATGATGATGATGACATTCCACTAACAGCAGTCAGTATTCGTTCGGCAGTTTGTAAACATGTCACTAATGCTTACGTTGACTGGCAACAGTAGCACTTACGGTGAGCTACTTTCCCGCTATAAATTTGAACGATGGTGATTACGAGCTCGGTTTAACGAATTTCGAAGCATACAATACGATACCAAACATAAATTCGTCGAATAATAAATTTTAATATGGTGCTAACGATGAAGAAATTACGATTCCTGAAGGATCGTACGAATTGCGCGCCATATACGAATATGTGAAACGTGCAATTTCACATTCTCCAAAAGCAGTGCGTTCCAAAAATATTCCATATAGAGATGACGAGAATGAATCCTATAATAATTCGTGCCAATAATAATACGACGAAGAGTGAAATAAAATGTGTTTATAGAATAAATTTTAGCAAACCAAACAACATTGGCTCGCTTTTGGGATTCTCATCGAGTTGTATATAAGAACCGCACCGATGGTACGAATCGGACACTCCGATTAAAATTATCAACGTGAATATCATTCGTATGGAATGCAGCGTTGTCAGTGGTGCGTACAGTAACAGTATGCGTGTACATACGATACATGAATTCCCGCCTAAGGTGCCACCAGGATATTAGATATCGGAAACACCGACATATGTCATTTACCTTCCAATCATCGTACGGAGCATTGCAGATTTAACGGTGCGTGTTGTTGATCAATCACTCGATTTTCGAGGAGAAGAGAAATTACCATTAGATTGCACGTATAACGGCGACGATAATAAACGTAATCTATGAAATGCTTGTAGTGAATCAAGTCGAACAGGAGAAACAAGCTGGAAATATATCTTTTACGAGACACGCGATGGCGACAAGCGATGGCGACAGCCTCAGGAGCGTGTTTTCCAATTGTTTTCACGTCACCCATGAGGTACTATTGTTGACGCGTTTTGTTTTAAGTAGTATCCCCAGTAGGCCTCTTCATTTTTCAAAAATGAAGTTTACAAAACATGAGAAGTATTCTTCTTTAAGCGACGATTCCTTACCACGTCTTATGCGGCTCGCTACATGCAACATCCAAATTGACGTTTCCACTCTTACCAATAAAAGCCGAAAATCGAATTGAATATTCTTCATTTAACATATTTTATTTCGCTTCTGTTCAATTAGTTACGGGTTGTTACAGTCATCAGTGGATTAGGCTTACTGGAAATACCACTTAAAAAAAAAAACGCGTCAACAATAGTACTTCGTAGGTGACGTGGAAAACTATTGGAGAAATACGCTCCTGAGACTCGAGCGGCTTGTAGGCAGAGCGCGGAGCGGCCAGGTAAAGGAAATAGCGGTAGGCGGAGATAGTCGAAAATCGGCCGTCGCGTGCACATTTTGCCGAGCTCTGGTCTAGAAGGTTCGAGCGTTCGAATAGCAACCGCAGGGCCCAGGTTCGAGCTTATCTATATCCCGGCACGTTTTTCTCCGGACATGTGCGTGACGTCACGGCCGCCATCTCTTACCCGTAAACATGACGTCTATTAGCAATAGGAGGCAGTGATCTACGAGGTTCGAGCGTTCGATGGCAACCGCGTGGACCGGGTTCGAGCCTACCTTTATCCCGGCACGTTTCTCTCTCTGGACCACAGACTTCTATATAACAATTAGACTGCTAACTTCTTATACAGGGTGTCCCATTTTAAGCGTCCACCCCAAATATCTCTCTTATTTTTTATTTTAGAGAAAAATGGTTCAGATACGTTTTGTATGGTTTCGAGGGGGTCATAAAGTGGTACCATTGATTTGACCTTGACCTTGAAGAGTCATTTGAATGTCACGTGAAGGATAAATCAATTTTTTTAGATGGCAACTCCAATTTTTTATTACATATTCTTGTAGCTGACCTCGAGAGCTTCCCAAAACACTATAACCAATGTTTTTTGGTGAAGTACTTTCCGAGTTATAAAGCTCCAAATTTACAAAATTTTGATAAAAATACAAAATATTTCGTAAAACATTCACTTTCCGATAGTCTTATCTTACATGATCCAACCAGTCAAGGCAAGATCCAAGCATGATCCAACCAGTCAAGGCAAGTTCCGAGTATGATCCAACCAGTCAAGGCAAGATCCCAGCATGATACAGCCAGTCAAGACAAGATCTTGTATTGCCTGATAATCAATGAACTGTAACAATTGTGAAAGTACAATTGTCAATTCTTTTAATGAAACAAATATCAAGAGGCTAGTTTTAAATTTCTTACTTAGGCAACTGTCGGTATTTTGGCGAAGTATCAGACAGACGCATATTATTATCCATTAACTTTTTTTTTTATAAGACAGGAATTTTTGGTCTTTTGGCGCTTTTCTTCTTTATAATTATGGCTGCTTATCCACTAAATGAAATTGTGGACATGATTCGCATTTTGGGTGAGGCCAGAAATAATTACTCGGCAGCAGAAAGGCTTTGTGCTGAAAGATTTCCAGACAGACGCCATCCTGATAGGAAAGTAATAAAAAGATTCTGCGACAGAGCTGAACAGGCTATTCTTAGAAGAAACCGGCGAAAACCGGGCCATGATGAAGTCACATCATTGACTGTTATAGGTGCCGTTGCTTTGAATCCTCAAATCTCTACGAGACAAATTGAGAGGCAATATGGTATATCTAAATCAACAGCCAATCGTGTGCTCAAGCTCAACAAGTTTCACCCATATCACATTCATCTAACTCAGCAATTGGAAGAGAGGGACTACCAACGCCGTGTACGTTTTTGTAACTGGGCTCAAGATCAAATCCAACAAAATCCCCGGTTCATTGCTGATACGCTTTTTTCTGATGAAGCCACGTTTCGTAATAGAGGAGGCGTTAATAGACATAACTGCCATTATTATTCAGATGCTAATCCACATTGGCAGAGGAGCCAAGAGTTTGGGCAGGCATCCTGAGAGATGTTATTGTTGGTCCATGTTTCTTTAAAGAAAATCTCAATCAAAATGCTGCAATCTATCTAAGATTTCTTCAAGATGACCTGCCCAACTTCTTGAGACATGTCGACAATGATTTACTCACAAGGAGATGACGCAACCTGTTTCATCGATTTCAAGACGAGTCATAGCACACTCGATAGCTATGATGCCGTGTATAAACGCCCTAATATAATATGCGTGAATGCGTCTTTGTTTACGAGTAATTTGCAGTTAAAGTTTGGCTCGCGGAGCCGTGCCACACATAGGGCGCAAGTTACGACACTCTTTCACGAAGCGGCGTGGCTGAGCAGACAGAGGCTCCCGCGCCGCGAACACTTTTGCGCCGACGACGGCGTTCGAGTCCGCCGACGACTGGTTCGTTTTTTTTTCGTATGTAAAGACATGTAATATATATTTTTATATTGTTCCTATGTATAATTCCTTTTTTTGTTCCTACGCTATTAATCAAGGCTAATTAGGAGAGTCAGATCTTTCAAATATGAACACAACTTTTTTATTAATTACAATAAAATGTTTTTGTCCGTATCAAAACACATACACACACACATAAGACAAATATAAGGCACACAAATGAAAGTTACGTATTATAAAATGTGGTCATGCAGTCGCAACTCTGGGGATGGAATGCCGTATAAAAGCATGTAAAACAATAGTTTTTTGCACCAACTGCAATGAACGCATAATTTTTTACACAAATACACTTTTGACTATGTATAGTTGGTGGAAAACATATTTGATTGACGTTGTAAAATACCTCGCGACTGTCAACAAGACTGGACGCATACCACGCATATCAGAGCATAAAATTGAAAACTGGTGCTGATAACAGATAATGTGTGAGCGATTGTATACGAATCGCATCAGCGCGAGTGTTCAAATTTATACTTTCGTCGCCGGTATATAAAGAAGGACAGTTCTGTATACGCTTTATAATGATTTTGACCTGTCTATAGAAATGAACATCGCACGGTTGACAAATTGGCGTACATTTTGATGGTATTATTTGTAGGTTACACGTTGGCCTATTGTTATTATCGCGAAATATTTCGTTATACATATGGATATTCTTTTGTCCTCCCCAAGAATCAACAAGAAATAAAAACTGATGATTACCAACGTACGGCTTGAGAACCAGTTTCAGATATTGCTGGTAGAGAGACGTTGTTAATTTCCCTGATTTGGAGCAGACTGGAACAACATTTTTATATAATATAATAGCAATAACGCATCTACCTCTTTCTGTACCCGGACTCCAAATGTGTCGGAAGTCTCTTGTAAGCAAACGAACACTTTATTTAATAGCTTGCCCGATTGTGTGACAGAATATTGTGCAGTATAAGAGTGAGTCACTTTGTTTAGATCGCCGATATATAATTGTACGAATTTTTCGCCAGTATGCGTGTACGTTCGTGCAACATTTACGCGAAATTCGCAGCCCCCGTTTGGTCAAAATTTATTGTGAAATTCTTGTCGTAATCCGGTGATATACTTCTAATTAATTCTTGAAAGTGTACAGCGGATTCCATCACAGCTTGCGGTGAGATTATTTCTCTTTTTGATAAATACCGAACAACTCGACGGTTAGAAATTTTGTATTCACGTAGAAATGACGTTATGACTATGTGTTCGATGCTACAAAGCAGAAAGCTTTGTCATGTTCTTCGCTTTCTTCTCCTTGTTTGTTATATTGAACGGCTGCAGCCATCGCCCACTGTTGAAGGAGACGTCATGTAACAAGTTGCCTTTGCTCTCTTGCTTCCGTAAACCGATCATACACATTCCGTTTTATTAATTGCAGCTTATCCTAATAATTTCCACCAGATAAAATGTATTTGCGGAAGCGTGTAACTTCACTGTGATAGTGCAAATGCTGTTTAAACTTACTTTGTAACGTACGGAAGCTCCAATTCGGATGTTCGTTTACCGTCATAACTATTTTCAATATTACGTCATACGGCACTAGATCCATCGCTGCAACTTTTTGCGGAGGTTCGTAGTCTTCCGTTCTTTGACTCGTATGAGGCTTGTCCGGAGAAGACTCTTCCGTTCTTTGACTCGTATGAGGCTCGTCCGAAGAAGACGATTGAACATCTTACATCGCGTCTTCTTCAATCACGCCTTCTCCTTCTGCTATATAATATTCCACCTCATCTGATATTTTATGTTTTCCCAACAGTTTCATTAATTTTTCAAACAATTTTCCGCCAATTAATTTGGAATTTTTTGATAATTTTCTTGGCGCTTCATTATTGATTAAATTAAATTGTATCAGGACATCTGCAAATATGAATTCAATATAATTGATATTGTATACAAGGCCAATAACAATACGTACAAATATATATTTCCATTGCTCACACATTCAATATATTTACCTCGAAGATATTCTATTGCGTCCGTCAACTCTTCTTTCGTAATATCACATCTTGCTAGATTTTGCACATAGCTGATCGTTGCTTCATCTAAAAACATGGTTTCCATTTTTAACAAGAGATTTTCACTGTTCACGTTACGAAGACTGCCCAGAGAATGAAGCGAGCACGTCACAAAACATGAGAATTCCTCTGCGAAAAGGGGAAAGGGAAGAGGGTTCCTTTCCATTTGTAACGGCTCTAACGGCTCTCGGGTTTCTTTCACACAAAATAATCACTGTCTGGCCATTTCTTTCCCATACCATACGAAATATTTATGCGAAATAGATTTACACGAAAAAAAACGTTTTATTGTAATTAATAAAAAAGTTGTGTTCATATTTGAAAGACCTGACTCTCCTAATTAGCCTTGATTAATAGCGTTGAAACAAAAAAAGGAATTATACATAAGAACGATATAAAAATATTTATTACATATCTTTACATACGAAAAAAAAACGAACCAGTCGTCGGCGGGACTCGAACGCCGTCGTCGGCGCAAAAGTGTTCGCGGCGCGGGAGCCTCTGTCTGCTCAGCCACGCCGCTTCGTGAAAGAGTGTCGTAACTTGCGCCCTTTGTGTGGCACGGCTCCGCGAGCCAAACTTTAGCTGCAAATTACTCGTAAACAAAGACGCATTCACGCATATTATATTAGGGCGTTTATACACGGCATCATAGCTATCGAGTGTGCTATGACTCGTCTTCAAATCGATGAGACGTTGCGTCATCTCCTTGTCAGATGAATGTGGTTCCAACAAGATGGAGCACCGGCTCATAGATTTCGAACTGTTACAATATTTAAACAATAGATTCCCGAATAGGTGGATTGGTATGGGCAGCCGAGTTCAAGAATGGCCCCCAAGATCACTCGACTTGACACCCCTAGATTTTTATTTCTGGGGCTACATTAGAAATATAGTTTATTCGCAAAAGCCTACCGCAAAAGCCTACCGCAAAAGCCTACCGCAAAACCGTTGAAAATATGAAAAACCGGATCAGACAGGCTTGCAGAAATATTAATATAGGTGTTCTTGAAAAAGTTAGGGACGACTTTCACCATAGACTAGAGCTATGCATACAAGTAAATGGCCAAGTTTTTGAACGCTTTAAATAATTGTACACAAAAGATCTTGCCTTAACTGGTTAGATCATGCTCAGATCTTGCCTTGACTGGCTGGATCATGCTCGGATCTTGCCTTGACTGGCTGGATCATGTTCGGATCTTGCTTTGACTGGTTGGATCATGTAAGATAAGTCTATCGGAAAGTGAATGTTTTACGAAATATTTTGTATTTTTATCAAAATTTTGTAAATTTAGAGCTTTATAACTCGAAAAGTACTTCACCAGAAACATTTGATTATAGTGTTTTGGGAAGCTCTCGAGGTCAGCTACAAGAATATGTAATAAAAAATAGGAGGTGCCATCTAAAAAAATTGAGGTAACCTTCACGTGACCTTCAAATGACTCTTCAAGGTCAAATCAATGGTACCACCTTATGGTCCCCTCGAAACCAAACAAAACGTGTGAACTATTTTTCTCTAAATTAAAACTATTTTTCTCTAAAATAAAAAATAAGAGAGATATTTAAGGTGGACACTTAAAATGGGACACCCTGTATATTGACTTTATATTCCTGTCCCCCAAAAGTATGTGCTAAAAGTTCGTTGCTGCGCATGCACCAAATAAGCGCACAAGGAATGTTGTTTACATTGTGAACATGTGGCCGCATAAATAGTGTGTGGTATGTAGTGTAGTGTAAGAATTTGGAAAGATATAAAAGTATGTATATTAAATTTATATTGAAAAAGAACTTACAAAATATTCTTTTTATAAATGATTAAAGCCATTGCCACACAGTACGATTTTTCTTGTTGAATTACTTGCGTGTTCATGTGGAAATCTTCCTGGTTATTTTGCTGGAAATTACGTGGTTTACTAGCTATTTTATGGGATTTTCATTAAAAAATCAGGCCTTGATATACAGGGTGCACGATTTATCTGAAGACATTGAAATATCTCGAGAACTATGCATTGGATAAAAAAAAGTGGTTAGTGAAAGTTGTTAGCGTCGAAGGGAGACATCCAATGATACCAAACTCGACTTCCCACCCCACCCCCTGAGGGTGGGAGTTGGGGGCAACTTTGAAATCTTAAATGGAAACCCCTATTTTTTATTGCAGATACGGATTCTACGCCACAAAATACGTAAATTTTGTCCGAAACTTTTTTTTTGATTCGTGATAGATGGCGCCAATCGCAAAAAATTATTTTTTCCGCAATTCTCCAGAAATGATCATTGGATTGAAAAATAAAAAATACCTGTTCAATATTTTTAAAGAACATAATAAAAGTTATTCCCCCCATCCTCTCGGGGTAGGGTGGTTGATAGGGTGGTTCAAATCTCAAATGGGGACCCACATTTTTCATTGCAGAATTAGATTGTACGTGAAATTTTTATTGAAACAATTTTTTTCATTCGTGATAGATAGCGTTGAATTTTTCCGAGAAACTACTTTTAGCGTTACACAGGAACAACGACGAGGACGTAGTAGTTTTATGTTCCCTTCGAGTGCTTTTTTAATGTGAAGCCCCTTGCCTCTCACAGATCGGGGTGCTTTTTTAATGTGAGTCCCCTTGTCTCTCACTGTTCAATTAATTAGAGTAAGTGTTCGAAATTTTTACCTTCAACTTCAATACACTTATTGATCCTTTTTTCAAATGACTGTACACAGGATAGAAGCATATCTGCAGGAGTTTCAGCGCAAGAGTTTCTTATGCGTCCTACCATGTTTTCACGAGTTGTTGGCACTTGTTGATAAACCTTATCTTTTAGGTAACCCCACAGAAAGAAATCTGGCGATGTCAAATCTGGCGACCTAGCAGGCCAATTAATCGGGCCACCTCTGCCAATCCACCGACCATTGTAATTACGGTCTAATACTTCCCGTGCTGCTATTGAGTTATGCGCTGGGCAACCGTCATGCAGATTTGAACGTTACCACCCACCCTACCTCGAGAGGATGGGGGGGGGAATAACTTTTATTATGTTCTTTAAAAATATTGAACAGGTATTTTTTATTTCTCAATCCAATGATCATTTCTGGAGAATTGCGGAAAATATAATTTTTTGCGATTACAGCGCCATCTATCACGAATCAAAAAAAAAGTTTCGGACAAAACTTACGTATTTTGTGGCGTAGAATCCGTATCTGCAATAAAAAATGGGGATTTCCATTTAAGATTTCAAAGTTGCCCCCAACTCCCACCCTCAGGGGGTGGGGTGGGAGGTCGAGTTTGGTATCATTGGATGTCCCCCTTCGACGCTAACAACTTTCACTAACCACTTTTTTTTATCCAATGCATAGTTCTCGAGATATTTCAATGTCTTCAGATAAATCGTGCACCCTGTATAACGAAAATTCAGCAGAATGGCCAGGAAATTGTATAATTTTCAGCAAAATCACGCAAGTATTTCTGCAAGAAAAATGGCATTGTATATGTCATTAGCTTAAAATAAAATATTAGAGTATATGCGTGTTTTTTAACCGAACTAAGTAGTACTTTATTGCCTTTAAGAGTAAAATAAGTATAGCCTATAAAATAAATTATACCATTATTAAAATAAAGGAAGTCAACTTGCCGCACAAGAGTCTCATAGATGAATGTCATAATGTACAAAGAAAAAACTGTGGAATTTCTTTCTTTAAGTAAGTATATTAAGTATATGTTGTAATTTTTTATGCAGAATTGTTATATATACACACATATATATATAATACTTGTAAATATTTTAGATTTCCATTAAATGATAAAATTTTATTAGATAAATGGACTACAGCTATTAAAAATAAAATTGAACGTCCGTTTCCGACGACGAGTGAGTGAGAATAGTGTGTGACAGGGAGAGAATAGGGAAAGGTTATTAGTGGGAAGCAGTCAGAGTGGTGAAGAAGGGAGGGGTGTGGGAGACTGCGGGAGGGTATAAGGTTGATGGTGAGAAAGAGCAGGAGGAGGGGTAGCAGAAAAAAGAGGGTAGAGGAGTGAGAAGGCGGTGCAGGGTATTGAGGTTAGGAAACAGGGCGAGAGGGGACGGAGAAGGGAGTCAGGAGATAGAGAGAGGTGGTGCGAACTGGTGAAAGAGGCGGGAATTAAGAGAGAGTCGCGGGAAATCCGAAAGGAGGTGAGGTGAAGGATGAGAGGAAGGAGAGAGAAAGAGGATGGAGGAAGGAGGAAAAGGAGGGAAGGAGGGTGTAGAGGAGGGAAAGAGGGGGGAGATAGAGAAAGGGAGGCTGACGAATGCGGAAAGGTTGAGGAGAGACAGCACGAGCAATATAGGAAGTGTGGGAAATTTCACAGAGATGATGTTGGAGGGGAAAAGGAAGATAAGGGGGGAGGAAGAGGAGGATGAAGAGGAGAGGATAGATAAGAGGAATGTGAAGGTAGGATGGCACCGAGAGGAGGATGGGGAGGGAGAATGGGGAGGGAGGAAGGGGGAAAGTAGAGGAGGAGGAGGGAGGAAGGGAGAGAGGAGGATAGATGAGAGAGGAGGAGATAAAGGAAATGATATGGAAATTGATGGAAGAAGTGAGAGGGTATAAAGAGGAAGTGAAGAGGGAGGGAGAGAAGAGGGAGATAGAGAATAGGGAACTAAGGGAGGAATTGAGAAAGGAGAGAAAAGAGAAAAGGAAGGAATGGGAGGAATGGAGGAGAGAGAGGAGGGAGAGGGAGCAAAAAATAAGGAAGATGGAGGAAAGGATGGAGAGATGGGAGAACGGGAGGGGGAGAAGAGAAAGGAGGGAGGAATAAGGGAGGAGGCAGGAAGAAGGATAAGGGAATTGGAAATAAGAATAGATAAAAAGGAGAGGGAGGAGAGGAGAAGAAATGTGGTGGTGAAATGGGGACAGAAATTGGGGAGAAAGAGGTGGAGGAGGATATTAAAGAGATATGGAAGAGAATGGAGCTGGAGGTAGATATGAGGGAGGTGAGGAGACGAGGGGAAGGGCAAAAAGAAGGGTAGGGAATGGTATTAGTAAAGCTAGGCAGTATGGAGGAAAAAAGGAAGGTGATGGAAGCGAAGAAAAAATTAAGAAGGAGGAGGGAAAGGATAGAAGACGATGTAACAAGGGAGGAAAGAAGGACGAAGTGGAGGATAGAAAGAGAGGCGGAGGCAGAAAGAAGAAAGGGAAAAAGGGTACAAGTGGGTTATTTGAAGATGTGGTTGGATGGAAAGATAAAGAGATGGGATGAAGTGTGGGAAAAGTGGTGGGAGATGAAGGGAAACTGAAAGGGGGTGATGTGGAGGGAATGAGGCAGATCATGGGAAGAGGTGGAAAAGAGAAGGAAAAGAGAAGGGAGGAGGGAAAGAAGGAGGAGGTATATAAGGTGGCATTTTGGAACGTGGCGGGGCTGGGGAATAAAGATAGGGAATTCTGGGAAGGACTGAAAGAGTGGGACATGATGGTTTTAATGGAGACGTGAATAAATGAGAAGGGGTGTGTAAGAGTGAGAAAGGAGTTACCGAAAGGATATAGATGGGAATGTCAGGGAGCGAAGAGAAGGAGTAGGAAAGGGAGAGCGATAGGGAGAATGGTAATAGTAGTGAGGGAAGGGATGGAGAAGGGAGGAGGAAGAGATGGAGGGGATGATGGTGAGGAAGGTAAGAATGACAAAGGAATGGTGAAAAATAATAGAGGTATACGTGAAAGGGGCTATGGAGGTAAAGTTGGAGCGGATGAAGAAATGGGTAGAGGAAAGAGGGGATAAAGGGAGAACGATAGTTGGGGGAGATTGGAACGCGAGGACAGGAAGAGAGGGAAAAGTAGTTGGAGGGGGGAAGAGGAGAAAGGGGAGCAGGGGAGCAGGAACTCCAAGGATGGGAAGATATGTAGAAACGGAAGAAAGTTATGTGAATTTTTGGGAGAAAGAGGCTGGTGGGTATTAAATGGGAATACGAAGAGGGATGAGAAGGGGGAGTGGACGTACGTAGGGGGAAGGGAGCGTTAGTAACAGACTATGTGATAGGAAACGGAGAGACAATGTAGAGGGTGGAGAGATTGGAGGTGGGAGAAAGAGTGGAGTCGGATCACCAGCCAGTAGTAGTGTGGATAAGAGGGGGAAGGGGAAGAAGGGAGGATGCAGGAGAGAGGAAGAGAGGGAGGGGAGGAGGAGAAAGAAGATGGTGGACGAAGAAGGAACTGGAAGGATTCGGGGAGAATTTAGGAGAGGGGAGAGAAGGGAGGAAAGAGTACAAGAAGAATGGAGGAGATTAGAGGGGGGGATAAGAAGAACCTTCAGGGGGATGAAGGGGAAAGAGAGGAGGAAGGAAGGGCGGGGATGGTGGGATGAAGAATGCAGATAGGCGAAGAGGAGGTTGAGGGGAGAGCTGAGGGAATGGAGGAAGAAGGGAGGAGATGGAGAAAAATATAGGAAAGAGAGGCTAGAGTATAAGAAGATATGCGAGGAGAAGAAGAGGGAGCAAGGAGAGAGGTGGGTGAAGAAGTTAGAGGGGGTGAGGACAGAGCAACAGATTTGGGTGATGCTAAAAAGGGAAAGGAGGAGGGGGAGTGGAGGAGAGGATAGAAATGAAAGAATGGGAGGAATACTTTAGGAAAATATTATGGGGAGTGGAAGGAATGGTAAAGAGGGGGTGGATAGGGGAGGGGAAGATGATGGGGAAGAAAGGGAAGCAGGAGGAGATAAGGAGGGCGATAAAAGGACTGAAGGATGGAAAGGCAACAGGAAGAGATGGGATACCAAACGAGGTATGGAAATATGGGGGACAAGAGGTGAGGAAAGAGTTAGGGGAAATATATGAGAGGGTATGGAGGGGGAGGGTTGGCCGGAGGAATGGAGTGAGTGAGTGGTAGTGCCGATCAGGAAGAAGGGAGAATGGGAGAGAGTGGAGGAGTACAGGGGGTAACGATAACGCAGACGGCGTATAAAGTGTACGCAGCGATACTAGCGGAGAGGCTGAGAGAGAAGATGGAAAGGAAAAAGATATTACCGGAGAGTCAGGCGGAGTTTAGGATGGGAAGGAGGATAGTAGATAATATTCATGCACTGAATTATCTAATAAATAGGCAGGTGGAGAGGAGGGAAAGAAGGCTGGTAGTGCTGTCTGTGGACTTAAAGGCTGCTTTTGATTCAATGGATAGGAAGGTGTTGGGGAGGGCGATGAGGGAGAGGGAAGTAAGGGAAGGGCTGGTTAGAAGATGTGAAGAGGTGTTAGGGGAGGTAAGAAACAGAGTGAGAATAGGGGAGAAAGAAGGAGGGAGTTTTTGGACAGGAAGGGGGGTGAGACAAATGTGTCCGTTGAGCCCGATGCTATTCGCGATTCTAATAGTGGATATAGATAAGGGGCTGAAGAGAGGGTTGGGGGGTGAGACTGGGGGAAGGGAAAGTGTACACGCTGGCATTCGCTGATGATTTGGCGATTTTGGCGGAAGACAAGGAGGGGATGTAGGGGATGATGGCAAGACTGGAAGGATATTTTGAAGGGAAGGTGTTGAAGGTAAATATAGAGAAGACAAAGGTAATGAGGTATAGGAGGAGTTGGGGGAGATGGAGGACAGTGGAGTGGAGATAGAAAGGAAAGAGAATAGAGGAGGTGAAGGAATTCAAATATTTAGGATATGTGATGAGGAGGAATGGAGGGCAGGAGGCACAGGTGAGAGATAGGGTGAGGAAGGGAGCGAGGGTAATGGGGCAGGTATGGGAATTGGGGAAAAGCAGATTCGGAAAGGACTGGGGAAAAAGGATATGGCTGTTTGATAAGTTAGTGTGGCTGGTAATAAGTTATGGGGTGGAGAGAGAGGAGGAAAGTAAAGGAAATGCAGGAGAGATACATGGTGGACCTGAAGTTTTGCCCATCGTCGACTGTGAGATGTCGAAAAATTGCACGCGCGAACCGGCATCAGAGTCGAGCGCTCTGATTACGCTTTCGACAAAAAAGTATTCGTTTTTCGTATAAAAACGGGTCGCATGTCAACAAGAAGCAACAGACACAATCAAAATATCGGTAAAATATTAGCGATGATCGCGAGGAAATATCCAAATAATTGCGGAACGCAAATAGGCGTATATGTTCAGGTTGTTTCATCCTAAATTCCTATAGTAGAGTATCTCTAAAGTCTGACTTCACCCCTGGATTTCAGAGACGGCTTCAAATATGGAAAAATGTTTCAAACAAATATTATATGGCTTAAAGGGGGACATAATATAGCGATAGCGTTTTGTTTACAAATGGTGCCATTTTTTAAATATTTTTTAAGTATTCACTGATCATTAATTTTTTTAAACAGAAATCCCAATTTTTTATTATATTGTCTTTTTCTACCAATTAATTTGAACAACTTTTGTCTGAAATATTTTTTTATTTGCCTAATATTTTTTGAGATATTTAAGGAAAATTTTTTCAACATTTAATTTACGATATCTCGCTAATCATTTGTCGAAAGAAAAAGTAGTACTAGACTTTTTTACTCCATTTGACGTAAAAAATATATTGTTATAATAGCGCTTTGACTTTTGTTAATTTAATAATTTCGGAATTTCCAAAAGTTGATAAGTTAATAAAAATTTGGACGCTATTGTAGCAATATATTCTAAAGACTAAGTAGGGTAAAAAAAGTCTAATATCACTTTTTCTTGCGACAAATTGCTAGCGAGAATCGTAAGTTAAATGTTGAAGAAATTTTCCTTAAATATCTTAACACTTTGCTAACCGCGTGAGCCATAGCTAACTCAACACTTTCTACCGCGCATTTTCTCAAGTTGCTAAGAGAAAGGTAGGAGATCTCCCCCAGTTGGTCATGGAGCGACTTACTTCGAAGTAGGGAGATTTCCCACTCGGTCGGCAAANAAAATGCTTCACCATGTTACATCTGTAGGCATATTTATCAATGTTGTATTCGACGGAAACCACTTGGAAAAGAGGAGAATGCACATCTTCCGTTATATAGGACTCACAAATATCGCAATAAACAAAGATTTTATTAGGTACGCCCCACACCACACTGGTTCGGCGGACATAAGTTCACGTTTTGACGTGGTAAACGAGCAAAACTTTTCTTCTCCAACTTTCTGGGAACTCGCATTACGATCAGTATTGTGATGGAACGCTATACGTCCCTGCATAATATTCGACAAGTTGAGATGAATGAATTCCTCACTCAGTCTATACATATAGCCGAGCATATCAGTCACTTTGTCGAAAAACTTCACGAAATGAGGGCTATTACATTCTTTAATATTACATGTGCAGTACAGTGTTACTTTACCACCATGATGAGAATCCTGGCGCCAAGCAATGTGTGTTTTGAGTAATGAGCTAGCGTTGTTTAAAGCCTGTAATAGTTCGCTCACCGTGACGTAAATACCGGTGGTTATGTGGATAACCCCGAATTTGGGAAGATGGTCGTCACCTTTTATGATAACTGTTTTGACGCTTTTGTTATTAATATTTTCACGCGGCAATGAAATGAATATGAGTTCTGTATCTTCCTCGGGACGCACGTGTAAAAAACTAAAGGGGAATTGAATTTCGGCAAGTGCAACTTCCCATAAGTCAGTCAGCTTCACTTCTTGAGGCAATTCCGTAATAAATAAATAAAGTAGTTGTATTTTTTGGATAGTGTCACATGCTACTATTGCTCGGCAGAATCATAAGCAACCGGTCTTCCTCCATCATGATTTGGAAGCAACTTTATGTTCGAAGCGGCTATCCAGGAATTGAATTTAGAGGGGTAACCTCGCCAGCTGACGAAAAATTCTTTATTAGCTTCTCGTCTTCGGCGTCGTATCTGTTGCGTCCTGCGGACTCCGTGTACTCTAAATTCGTTTATCAAGTAAAGCAAATTAAATTTTATATTAGGTGTACAAATGAATAATCCAATTTTTTCAGCTACATTCAAAGTTTATTTTAAAAGAAACTAAATTAATTGTTCAATCAAAGTATTCGCCGTTGCTTTCTATAACTTTAAACCATCTTTCAGGCAGCTGATGAATTCCATCTTGGGAAAATGTTACGTCTTTGGAAACGATAAAGTCGTCAAGCCATTTTCGGATCTCATCCACTGATTGGAAGTACATATCGGACAAGGCATGTTGCATCGATCGGAATAAGTGATAATCGGATGGAGCAATGTCTGGTGAATACGTCGGGTGCTGCAAGACGTCCCAGCCAAGACTCATTATGGTGTCTTTTGTATTGGAAGCAATGTGTGGCCTGGCGTTGTCATGCAACAAGTTTACTGGACGTTTTCCTTTGCCAGTATACGGGCGTTTTCGTTCCAATTCTTGACTCAAGCAGATTAATTGACGTTGGTAGCAATCCGCAGTAACTGTTTCACCTAGTTCCAACAACTCATAATAAAGCACGCTCTTGATATCCCACCAAATACAGAGAAGAACCTTCTTTCCGAAGCGATTGGGTTTTGCGACCGATTTTGATGATTCGCTAGTATTTACCCATGACTTTTTGCATTTCGGATTATCATAGAGTATCCATTTCTCATCGCCCGTAACAATTTTCCACAAGAAAGACTTTCGACGCTGCTTATTGAGAAGAGAAAGCCACGCTGGCACTCGTTGATTTTTGTTGGTTTCAGTAAGTTCAAGCGGAACCCATTTTCCTTCTTTCTAGATCTTTCCCATCTCATGTAGGCGTTTGGAAACTGTTTGCTGCGTTACTCCCAACTGTTCTGCAAGCCCTTTTTGTGTTTGTGCCAAATTCTCAGCGAGCAGTTGTTCCAAATCATCATTATCGCACTTCGGAGGGCCTCCAGGGCGTTGTTTGTCGATTAGACTGAAATTACCGCTTTTAAACCGCTTAAACTAAAATGCGCACACATCGTACGATACAACACCTTCGCCGAGAAAAAAACAAATTGATTCACACGCTCTTGCAGCATTTTTTTCTTGTTGGAATTCATAAAGAATGCAGTGTCGGATATGCACCTTATGTGTTGCCATTTTCGACTGTACTGAACTGAATACTTTTGAAGGTTATGTTGCGCCTTTCGTCAAACTATATGTTCTTTTTAATAGCTTGTGACGTGGCAGCCGTGAAGGCGCCCGTCACATTGCGAACCCTCAGTCCCTACGCGAGATTTGCGGGGGGGGATATTATCGAGCGAGATTTGCGTGGGAGGGGAGCCGAATCGCCCCCCCCGAATTAATTAGGAATTAGAGTTAAGAGCGTGCAGGTGCGACGGTCTCGCGCCACGAGTTTTGTGCCCCTAGATCTCCCGAGCCGACCGCCAGGACCCAGGGATCAAGAAGATGAGGAGGACCACGGCCTCGGCCAGACACCGGCATATCAGGTGATTGCTCTCGATTCTCGTTTCTATTATCGCATTATGTGTCGTCCCGAAAAGCATTACTGCTGCCGCCTTTGTTGTTCCGTAGGCTACAGACACAACAAGGAAGAAGGAGACGGGAGACCGGCGATCACGCTTCCGTCGTATGGCACGCTCGCTGAAAACAAGGCGTGCGGATCCACGGGCGAAACAAAGAAAGAGAGAGAGAGAGATAGAGAGCCAGAGCGGATGGAGCATCCGTTCCGCGGAACGACAACAATGATCCGCGGAAGGATTGCTTACCGCTAGAGGAAGCGAGGGACGAGGAGAGGAGAACCCCCTCGCAAAAACAGAGCACAAGAAGGAGATACCGTTTTTCCGTAGAGAGAAGAGATTCAGATTCGTTTTTGGGTTCGAGGCAAAAGATTCGATTTTGGTCTCGGAGAGATAAGAATTTTGGTGTTCCGCTCTCGACGAAGAAAAGTTCTGGTGTTCCGCTCGTTCTCGAGAAATTAAGTTTTTGGGTGTTCCGACCGTGCCGAAAAAAAAATAAAAGGATTATCGTGAGCAACCCGTGGCCCGGAGGATAACGAGGAGAAATCCGAGTTGCGCTGGATGCCGTGCACCTGTGAGCGAGAGGCGGAAGCGACCCGTACGACGACCAGCCAGGACCACGCCGCCGGGAGGTTCCCGATATTGTAAAACTGTCCACCTGCTTTAACGTTTCGGTGTCTCGTCCCGTAAATTTATTGTGAGCGCAAGCAGTACCGATCCCGCAGAAATAACGCGGAGGGGGTTTGTACTGGCCGCTGGATTCCGGAGCATGATAATTATCGATACCGAGTAAATCGCAGTACCGCTTAAAATACCTCTGTCTCGTGTTTTCTCACCCGTTCCCGAATTTCCGACCGAACCATCCCGTCTACTGACTATAATTCCCCTAGAGCTACCGGGTCCGTCGAACTCTCGCGTCACGGCCGGCCGTTAATTATTTCTTTTTCGTGTTAGTGATCGGTGTGGCTATCCGCACCTGGCGCCCAACACTTTGATGAGAGTACGAACGGCCGGGGCGCGTGGGCCGACGGCAATTTGACGACGACGAAAAGAAGGTAACGTCGCAAGATATATGTCAACATTGCATAATCACAAAAAAGCGGGAAAATCTATTCAATTTAAAATTGATTTCATAACTGCTTAAAATAATTTGGATTATTCACTTGTACATCTAATATTATACGACCAAATTCATGTTCCGCGACCCTTCAAGCACAGTGACGTCACATACACAGATTTCTCTTTTTTTTCTCTCTGTTTTAATTACCGAAGTTTCACTATTTCTGTCAGAAAGACCCGTTGAGTTATTTTAGCCAGATGTTTTCTTTCCAAATAACCTAGACTTCTCGTTTGAAGCAACAATTTTTGTTGAAGACGGACCGACTAGACAATCTTGCATACTGTCATATAACGCTACTAGCCTTTGATCTTCGGAAACTCATGCGTTTTCCCACGTTTCTTCATAAATTTTATTGCGCGCAAATTCTGACTAGACCTAGCGAAACTTTGAAGTCTTTTACTGCCATAGATACCCGATCCTTTACAATATTTACATTAGGCCTCCCTAAAACCCTACCTCCGAAAAGGTTTGCAACAAAATCCTATACCCATATTTGGACATAAACCTAAGAGCCCTGATGCAACATCTCCCACACTCTCGACCGAGGTGACGTTTTGAGTAAAACGAAAAAGCTATGCCACTTCTTGAGCAACCTACAGCCAGGACAGAATCTTCTTTTCAGCACCCCTTCAGGGTCTCTTAACAATCTAGCCTACTAGTGGCTTAGACAGATCAGTGTTTCGCTAGTCGTTAATTATTCTGTACAACAATCTCGTGCATTTTTTGACCATCGTGATCAATCCAGCTGAAACCAGCTTCCTATTCTTGGCACAGAATTTGAATCATCCACCCTCGCAGACCCGCAGCAGTTGGTCTTTTCATTGTCGACTAATATCATAGAAACAGAAGTAAGTTATTTACCAGGTCTGTAAATATGAAACCGGAATTTGTCCATAGATGGTCCTAGCTGTCAATGTAGTTACCGTCAAACCGCGTCATTGGCGCCATTTCCATTTGTTGACACCTGACAAAGGTTTTCAACTCACAACAATACAAGTTTCATACAACAGCATAGTTTGTAATAGCGTTGAACATGTCGAATTTTGTGCCTGGAAGCAACGATTTGCGGAGCATTGATATTCTGTTACCATTTGAAGAAAACTGCTGCAGAATCGCATCGAATGCTTGTCGAAGCTTACGGTGAGCTCTTGGTAAATCACAGTGCTTTCAGTGGTTTAAAAAATTCAATCGTAGCGTTTTTTACGTGAGAAACGAAGAACGTGGAAGACCACCGGAAAAGTTTGAAGACAGCGAATTGCAAGCATTGTTGGATGAGGATGACACTCAAACGCAACAGCAACTCGCGGATTAATTAAATGTGACACGAGAAGCGGTCTCCATACGTTTGAAAGCCATGGGAATGATCCAGAAGATGGGAAAATTCCACATGAACTGAATGAAAGACAACAGGAAATCCGAAAAACGACTTGCGAAATGCTGCTCACCAGGTACAAAAGAAAGTCATTTCTCCATCGAACTGTGACTAGCGATGAAAAGTGGATATATTTTGAGAATCCTAAGCGTAAAAGATCATGGGTAAATCCAGGCGAACCATCGACATCGACTGCAAGGCCAAATCACTATGGACGGAAGACAATGCTCTGTGTTTGGTGGGCTCAGAAGGGTATGATCTATTATGAGCTGCTAAAATCTGGCGAAACCGTTAATACTGAACGCTAACGAAAACTAATGTTCGATTTAAACCAAGCTTTGCGTGAAAAACGAACAAAATATCAAAAAAGGCAACACAAAGTGATTTTGCTTCATGATAATGCATTATCACACACAGCAAAACTGGTCAGGGAAACGATTGAGGCGTTTACTTGGGAAGTACTTTCGGATGCGGCTTACTCACCAAACTTGGCTCCGTCCGATTACTACTTATTTGCATCGATGGGACACGCACTTGCTGAGCAGCGTTTTACTTCTTATGACAATGTAAGAAAATGGTTCGATGACTGGTTTGCCTTAAAAGAGCAACAGTTTTTTCGGCGTGGCATCCACAAATTGTCAGAGAGGTGGGAAAATGTATAGCTAGCGATGGGCAATATCTCGAATAAAATATTTTTTATCATTTTCATACAATAAATGTGTATATTCTATACAAAAATTCCGGTTTCATATTTACATACCTGGTAGACTTCTTTTGTTATTTCGCCGCTCGTAGGCCCGCCTCACGTATTTAGAAACATTATAATATAATTCTTATGTCGTTCAGAGTATGCATTGTTAAAGTTGTAGACATTATAGGAATATTGTATGAGTAGTAGATAAATGAATTTTGCCTAGAAACGCTGAATTTTCGTGTATTTGAAAGATATTTGCCATATTTCTGAGTACTACATTCAAAGATATTGTAAAAAATGCCGGGCATTATTAATGTTATATAATTAGGCAATCCGTCACATACAATAGTAATAATGCCCGACACTCTGCAGAATATCTATAAACGTATTCAGAAATACACCAAAAGCGTTTTGGAATAACGAATACTTTCAGATTTCGGCCAGCATCTGTTACTTTTGTATTGAAATACACAGTGCTCGGGAATATTAATTTATTTAACAACCGCGATACAGGAACGGTAGTGCTTCCTAGCATAGTCTAGTGATTATATTGTTTGATTATATGGTCACATTTCTATATCCTGTTTTTCATACTGTCTCTTATTACATAAATCAAACGTAAAATGCAATTTAAGGTAAATGCAATATAATTGCAATATAAATGTAATGTAAATATTTAATCGTTACAGAAACGATATAAAAGAAATAAAGATATGAAGAATAGAAGGAACAGAAATAAGAAATAAAGAAATCCACTCTCGGCCAACATATGTCATTTTCGTAAGAACAATTTTGGTAGTTATTGAAACACTTACGTATTGTTTATTCAAACAGAATTAAATAAAAAATGAAATGAAATTATATTTGCTGTGTAAAAAATATTTCTTCTATTAATATACGTATTATTTTGCGTGTAACAACTACATGTAGTAAAAATTAATAAAAGATGTAGTTTTGCACTAATAGTTCCACACTTATACTAATAGTCTATGTACATAATGTTGCTCAACGGAAACCGCGAGAAGGTGGTGGTCTTTTCCGTCAGAAGGAAATGTAAAACGTTAGTTTCTTTTAATATTGCATTAATTGTTATATGCATATAATCTTCTTATAATATAACCTGTAGAAATAAAGCATATTATAATACAAAAATATGTTGCAATGTAAGGAATACAATATTAAAAAAAAATATTTTGCACTTCCGAAAGTTGGGATGAAGGATAGGAGAGAATAGAAAAAGGATAGGAAGGCAGAAATAGAGAAAGGATAAGAAGACAGAATAGATAGAAATATAGAAAAAAAGGATAGTAAAAGAGTAAAAAGGAATTACAAAAATAGGACGTAGATAGAAGCGATAGACAGAAAAATCCCAGACAACACGAACTTTGAAGAGATATCCTAAAGAAAGCCTAAGATATACAGAGGACGTTGAACGTCCTGAAGATATCTTTAGAGCATTTCCAAGATGTCTCTTGGAAGTTATGTTGTCTCGGATATAAAGAATAGAACATAGAAAGACACGCAATGCATAAAGAGTTATATTAAGGTCACTTTACACGATGTATACTTCACGACAGAATTCGGAAAATATTGGATTTAGAAAACAATAACATACTTGGAGTGATTATGATAAAAATAATAAAAATATACAAATTTAATAATAATACACATAAATAAATATATATAATAAATGTGTACGCAATTTAATAATCATGTATTGTTAGCTACCTTATACAATATATTACATGAATAGATATATAACCCAAATTTATCGCGAACAATACATTGTATAAAGTGACCTTTACATTAGTAGTATATTAAATTATGTTTGACTTTTTTGTAATATTGTAAACAAATATTGAATTTGTTATGTTCAAGACATTATTGTTGCGAAGTTTGTATCAGATTAAAATGAATATTTAATAAATAGTCCAGAAACTTTCACAATTCTGCGTTTGACATAAACACAATATTTGTTTAAAAACTCGGAAAAGCCGAAAATAATTTCGTACTTCTAGTATTAAAAGGAAAAGCGCATATGCTTTTACTTATTATACTATAACTTTCTGGTGGACACGAGATGTGAGCAATATATCAGCTTATCAATTGTATAAAAGAAAGAAACGTATAGTAATCTGTGATACATGTACTAAAACATCTTCGTGCAATGTATATTTTACGTTCATATAGAACACGCTTGTTTTCGTAAGTAAAAAAAGCACGCATGCCAGAAAATTTAAATGATATGTAAGTTAAATGTTGAGAAAGTCACCAAGTTTTCCTTAAATATAAATATATTCCAAAATATACTAAGCAAATAAAAGAATGTTTCAGACAAAAAGTTGTTTAAATTAATTAGTAGAAAAAGACTGTAATAAAAAATTGAGGTTTCCATTCAAAAATATAACTTTGACCTTCAAATTACTTTGAAATTGGACCTCAAGGTCAAGGTCAAGGTCACTGATGTATGTCCACCATCCAGGCCTAAAACTTTTGTCTGAAACATTTTTTCGTCGACCTCGAAGATTTCGAGGTTTTTTAATGCGAAAGTTGAAATGGGGCACCCTGTATATATATCATTTAAATTTTCTGGCATGCGTGCTTTTTTTACTTACGAAAACAAGCGTGTTCTATATGAACGTAAAATATACATTGCACGAAGATGTTTTAGTACATGTATCACAGATTACTATACGTTTCTTTCTTTTATACAATTGATAAGCTGATATATTGCTCACATCTCGTGTCCACCAGAAAGTTATAGTATAATAAGTAAAAGCATATGCGCTTTTCCTTTTAATACTAGAAGTACGAAATTATTTTCGGCTTTTCCGAGTTTTTAAACAAATATTGTGTTTATGTCAAACGCAGAATTGTGAAAGTTTCTGGACTATTTATTAAATATTCATTTTAATCTGATACAAACTTCGCAACAATAATGTCTTGAACATAACAAATTCAATATTTGTTTACAATATTACAAAAAAGTCAAACATAATTTAATATACTACTAATGTAAAGGTCACTTTATACAATGTATTGTTCGCGATAAATTTGGGTTATATATCTATTCATGTAATATATTGTATAAGGTAGCTAACAATACATGATTATTAAATTGCGTACACATTTATTATATATATTTATTTATGTGTATTATTATTAAATTTGTATATTTTTATTATTTTTATCATAATCACTCCAAGTATGTTATTGTTTTCTAAATCCAATATTTTCCGAATTCTGTCGTGAAGTATACATCGTGTAAAGTGACCTTAATATAACTCTTTATGCATTGCGTGTCTTTCTATGTTCTATTCTTTATATCCGAGACAACATAACTTCCAAGAGACATCTTGGAAATGCTCTAAAAATATCTTCAGGACGTTCAACGTCCTCTGTATATCTTAGGCTTTCTTTAGGATATCTCTTCAAAGTTCGTGTTGTCTGGGATTTTTCTGTCTATCGCTTCTATCTACGTCCTATTTTTGTAATTCCTTTTTACTCTTTTACTATCCTTTTTTTCTATATTTCTATCTATTCTGTCTTCTTATCCTTTCTCTATTTCTGCCTTCCTATCCTTTTTCTATTCTCTCCTATCCTTCATCCCAACTTTCGGAAGTGCAAAATATTTTTTTTTAATATTGTATTCCTTACATTGCAACATATTTTTGTATTATAATATGCTTTATTTCTACAGGTTATATTATAAGAAGATTATATGCATATAACAATTAATGCAATATTAAAAGAAACTAACGTTTTACATTTCCTTCTGACGGAAAAGACCACCACCTTCTCGCGGTTTCCGTTGAGCAACATTATGTACATAGACTATTAGTATAAGTGTGGAACTATTAGTGCAAAACTACATCTTTTATTAATTTTTACTACATGTAGTTGTTACACGCAAAATAATACGTATATTAATAGAAGAAATATTTTTTACACAGCAAATATAATTTCATTTCATTTTTTATTTAATTCTGTTTGAATAAACAATACGTAAGTGTTTCAATAACTACCAAAATTGTTCTTACGAAAATGACATATGTTGGCCGAGAGTGGATTTCTTTATTTCTTATTTCTGTTCCTTCTATTCTTCATATCTTTATTTCTTTTATATCGTTTCTGTAACGATTAAATATTTACATTACATTTATATTGCAATTATATTGCATTTACCTTAAATTGCATTTTACGTTTGATTTATGTAATAAGAGACAGTATGAAAAACAGGATATAGAAATGTGACCATATAATCAAACAATATAATCACTAGACTATGCTAGGAAGCACTACCGTTCCTGTATCGCGGTTGTTAAATAAATTAATATTCCCGAGCACTGTGTATTTCAATACAAAAGTAACAGATGCTGGCCGAAATCTGAAAGTATTCGTTATTCCAAAACGCTTTTGGTGTATTTCTGAATACGTTTATAGATATTCTGCAGAGTGTCGGGCATTATTACTATTGTATGTGACGGATTGCCTAATTATATAACATTAATAATGCCCGGCATTTTTTACAATATCTTTGAATGTAGTACTCAGAAATATGGCAAATATCTTTCAAATACACGAAAATTCAGCGTTTCTAGGCAAAATTCATTTATCTACTACTCATACAATATTCCTATAATGTCTACAACTTTAACAATGCATACTCTGAACGACATAAGAATTATATTATAATGTTTCTAAATACGTGAGGCGGGCCTACGAGCGGCGAAATAACAAAAGAAGTCTATAGCGCGAGATTCCCACGGCCGGCGGGGTTAACTATATGTATCGCTCGGCGAAGACAGAGACAAAAGACGTCATCTGCTCTTGTCTAAAGCCCGACGCTGACCGAAGTACCAAACGCTCACGGACACGGAGTCGCTCGTTGGCGCGCTACCCCTCACGCGCTGTGCTGTGCTACCGGATTGCTTTTCTGGCATCACTGTATACAGGTTGGTCGCTTTTGGGGAAACGTCTATATTTATAATTTATTTACTCTACAAATAAGTGTTTATATTTTTCTTACTTTACAAATAAGTGTTCAAATTTGGAGGAGAAAGAAAACGCTGTACTATTTTTACGTCATTATGTAACCGTATGGCATGGAGTGACCTGTGCAGTAATGCAAACTTTGGTCCCCGAGCAGCATGACGCAGGCGACAGCATGCGGCGGCAAGCGGAGGCCCGCGGCGGCGTGAGGTAGCGCGTAGGGGACTAGATGAGCGCCGACGTATTATCTACTGTCTCTTTTTCTCTCGTCTAGCTTGCTGACTGTGTGAGCCGCGCGATTTTTCTCACTATGCCTATGCCCCACTCTTTCTCTCTCTCGCGCACTCGCTCGCTCTTCCTCTCTTTTCGCTTTCTTATGGCTTGATATATTAATTACATGACATATATAGTGATATATATGATGATGAAATATTACATATATATGAAATATATATAAAAATGATCGACATACACATATAGTGTATATGTATGTAAAGAATATTTAGCATTATTGCACAAATAAGGAAGAGAAAGAATTATAATGAGAGATAAAGGGTTAATAGAAATCCACTCTTGGCCAATATATACGTCTTTTAACACATGATTTGTTATTAATGTATGACAGAATAACTTATTTATGCTATTAGATTGGAATTAAAAATTAAATTAAATGTCATTTGTTCTAGAAAAAGAATTCCACTGCTACATTTCTATTTTCGTAACAAAAATAAATATAGACAAATAAAAAAAATTAGTTTTATTATAATATTTCAATTACGAGTTTATTATTTAGTTTTACGAGTAGATAACGTACATATTGTTGCTCAATGGAAACCGCGAGAAGGTGGTGGTCTCTTCCGTCAAAAAATTAATGCAAACTTTTTTAATAATACAATAATTTTTTTACGTAAATATTTGTTTTTATAGAATAACATGCTGAATTAGTAAAAATCAAATTTTACTAATTCAGCATGTTATAATATAAAAAATATATTTTATTGGGGACTTGAATAAGTTCTCGCTATTTTTTCGTGAAAATGAATGCTTTATTTAAAAAAATTAGTAAAGAACATGTCATTGAAAGTATTGTCCATCGCTAGCCACTACTTTCTCCCATCTTTCTGGCAGCATACGAATACCATGTCGAAGGAACGACTCATCTTTTGAGGTTATCCACGAATCGACCCATTTTTTGATATCTTCATAAGAATGGAAGTGCTGCTCAGCTAGGCCATGAGTCATCGATCGTAACAAGTGGTAATCAGAAAGAGCAATGTCCGGTGAATACGGCGGGTGGGGTAGAACTTCTCATTTGAGCGTTTCCAAGTAGGTTTTGACTGGTTTTGCAACATGTGGCCGAGCGTTGTCATGTTGCAAAATTACTTTGTCGTGTCTCTCCTCATATTGCGGCCGTTTTTCCTTCAATGCTTCAAGGCTCAAACGCATCAAGTGTAGTCGATAGCGATCTTCCGTGATGGTTTCGTTGGGTTTGAAGAGCTCATAATATACTACACCCAGCTGATTCCACCAAATACAGAACATGAGCTTGGAACCATGGTTATTCGTCTTTGCCGTCGATGTTGATGCATGGCCTGGCTTACCCCACGACTTTCTACGCTTCAGGTTATCGTAGTGTACACATTTTTCATCGCTAGTCACGATACGGTACAAAAAACCTTTCCTTTTCTGCCGTTGCAGCAGCTGTTCACACGTGGAAAAACGCCGTTCGACGTCTCTCGGCTTCAATTCGTACGGCACCCAATTTCCTTGCTTTTGAATCATTCCTAATGCTTCTAAACGTTTGGCAACTGTTGTGTGATCAACTCCTAATAATTCTGCAAGTTCATTCTGCGTCTGACATGAGTCTTCATCGAGTAATGCTTCCAATTCTTCGTCTTCAAACTTTTTCGGTGCGCCAGAGCGTTCTTTATCTTCAATATCAAAATCATTATTTTTAAAGCGTCTAAACCAATCTCTGCATGTTGTTTCCGACAGCATGGTCGCCATAAGTCTCCACAAGATTTCGATGTGCTTCAGCTGCAGATTTTTTTGAAAAAAGTAATGCAGTAAAATTGCCTGCAAGTACTCTTTTTTGGCACGAAATTCGACATGTTCAAGGCTATGAAAAAATATGTTGTTTACGCTTCGGCGGAATAACATATACTGTCACTTCGAGCCTAATGGTGAAGCTTCATGATGAAGTTGGCTGTAATATTGCCCGATGCAAAAAGGCTAAGATAACACCATCTGTCGGGAAACAGCGAGAACTTATTCAAGTCGCCAATATAAGAAAAATTAAAAAAAATATATATTTTAAAAAACTTTAACTTTTCTTCACATTGTACAATATATTGGATATGGGAATAAGTTTTAATCGTTTTTTATGTAGACAAAAAACATAGTTTGAATATGAAAATATTAAATGATTTTATTCAAAATATTTTCCATCTGAAGCGACAACCTTTGCCCATCTTTCGGGCAATAAACGAATTCCTCGAGTGAAGAATTCTATTTCTTTCGAGGCGATCCAGTCATCGACCCATTTTTGTATGCTGTGATATGAGGTGAAGCGCTCTCCAGTAAGTGCCGACTGCATCGACCGGAACAAAGGATAGTCTGAAGGGGCAATGTCTGGTGAATACGGCGGGTGGGGTAGGACCTCCCATTTCACCCCTTCTAGGTATGTCCGGACGGGTTGACCAACATGTGGCCTAGCGTTGTCGTGCTGCAAAATCAGCTTCTCGTGTCATCACGCCATTCCGGCCGTTTTTCTTGAATAGCTTGTTTCAAACGCATTAGTTGAAGTCGGTAACGTTGGGAATTGATGGTTTCGGACGGTTTCAGCAGCTCATAGTAGACTACACTCCGCATATCCCACCAGATACAGAGCATGACCTTTGACCCATGAATATTGCGCTTTGGCGTTGATGGACCTGGTTCACCTGGCTTCACCCATGCTAGTTTGCGTTGAGGATTGTCGCAGTGAATCCTTTTCATCGCCAGTGATGATCCGATGCAAAAAAACTCTTTCTTTCTTGTCGTTGAAGCAACATTTCGCACGTGACCAAGCGCCTTTCAATGTCCCTTTCCTTCAACTCGTGTGGTACTCAATTTCCTACCTTCTGAACCATTCCCAGCGCATGTAGGAGTTTTTCAACGGTGGATCGATCAACGTCCAATGCTGCAGATAATTCTTCAAGTGTCTGACATGGATCAATATCAAGCAATTTCTCAAGTTCCTCATTTCGGAACTTTTTTGGGGCACCATCGCGTTCTTTGTCGTTGACATCGAAATCACTACTTTTGAAGCGTTAAAACCAATATCTGCAAGTTGGCTCCGATGGAGCATGGTCGCCGTAAATATCCACAAGCAAACGGCACGTTTCCGCAGCACTTTTCTTCAAAAGATAGTAGTGGAGAAGAACTTCCCGCAAATGCTGCTTTTTTGGAACAAATTTCGACATTTTCGATGCGATATGAATATTGCTGTTTGCACTCCAAACAAAAGTTTTATACTGCGTTTAACAGCTTACATATACACCTTTTAAATCCATGTATCGAAAGGTTAGAAAAGATGCAAGCGATACTATTAATTCCATCTATGGGAAACGATTAAAACTTATTTCCATATCCAATATTAAATATATAATTAAGTTGTGCAATACATTCTTGCCAGTGACACCATTTTTAACTATAATTAGATTCTTAATTTAATGCCCTAATCCATAATTCTAGGTACTTGCATTATATCAAGTAAAGTATAAAAGAAAACGAACAGATTGAACTTACAACTATAACAGTTATATGGGTACAACCAGAGAGAAGAAGGAGGGGTGTCATGGGCCGCTTTTAGCCAAACCCAGTTTGAAGCGCCCTTTGTAGAACCGTATACATGAACTACGATGCCAAAGTCCACGATTCTTTTCTGATTTCCCCCACCATGCACGCATACATAGCCGGCTAAGGGCCAGAGCGCAGACTTTTGCATAACGCATAAGAGAATCAACCAATCAGAGTTCTTTATTTCTATCCTGAGGGGGGGAATGAAGAAAACTAATTGGTTTATTCTCTTATGCGTTATGTATTATATGTTATGCAAAAGCCTGTGCTCTTACCTTAAGTCTATCCATGTGGACCATGCGCTCGGCAATCGTCGACAAGCCGAGTGACAGAGAGATATTCCCTCCTTCTCGCTCTCGTATTCGCTCAGCGACGCGAGCAAGAATATCTTTCCCTCTTTCTCGCTCTCGTTCTCGCTCAGCGACGCGAGCGAAGCTAATTCCTTCTTGGCTATAATCTGACAAGAGCTGCTGCCAAACTTGGGATCACTGATTTTGACAAGCTTTGGCAGAAATATAATATAGGTCCAACAAAAGCTACTGTTAACAGGAGACGATGCACCACTCAAGCATTTGGGAGAAATTACAAATTAATATTTCGCGATTTTAAGTATGCACTGTTATTTTAACATTTGCAGAGTTACCTCCAAGTAACGGTGTAGCGCAGAAGGCTGGGCGCGGTGCTAATACTCGCCAGGTTACGTGTTCATGCTTAGCAATGCCTTGTTATTTTTTTTATTTATGTTTTTTATTCATACGAATAAAAATATATGTATTACAGAAAAATAAGAAGATAAATTCATTATACAAATAGCCTTTTTTATGTTTTATGAAGGAGAATGGACACAAAATTAAAAAAGAGGTATATATATATATTATATATATATATATATTATGTATTAGGAGCGCAAGAAAGTTCTGAGCCCTAGATTTCATACTACTGAAACCACAATTTAAATTGCATTAATTTTCCCGCTCTTTTGCGGTTTTAAAGCAATGACATTTGGTCTTTCGAAACATCGTGCGATTTGGCGTTTGATGCACATAACCTTAAAATCAGCAATGTTCACGATGGCAATAACAAAAGAGCATATTCGATTTTCCATCCACTTCGCGTTTCATCTGAAGAAAAATGCTGCTGAAGCCACTGAAATGATCTGTGTTGCATATGGAGAGAACGCTGTAAGTTATGCTACGTGTAAAAGGTGGTAACAAAAATTTCGCCAAGGAGATTTCAGTCTTGAAGATGAACCGCGTGCTGGACGCCCTCAAAAGATTGAAACGGACGAACTGCAAGCATTGTTGGATATAAACTCTGCACAAACTGAAAAGGAGCTTGCAGAGCAACTTGGCGTTACGCGACAAGCCATTTCCACACGTTTACATGCAATAGGAAAAGTTCAAAAGGAAGGCAGATGGGTTCCGCATGCATTGTCCGAAGACAACAAAAATCGACGGCGTGACACGGCACACACTTTGCTTTCAAGGTTCCGGAAAAAGGATTTTCTGCACCAAATCATTACAGGTGATGAAAAGTGGATACTTTATGATAATCCGAAGCGTAAAAAATCATGGGTTGACCCTGGTCAACCTTCGACATCGACGCCAAAGATCAATATCCACGCCAAGAAGGTTTTGCTTTGCATATGGTGGGATTGGAAAGGTGTATTGTATTACGAGTTGTTACAGCCGGGTGAAACAGTAACGGCAGATCGCTATCAGCAACAATTGAGCAATTTGAGCGATGCGTTTGAAGAAAAGAGGCCATTTACTGGCAAAGGACGTCGTAAAGTGATACTACTTCATGACAATACCCGACCACATGTTGCGAAAGTGACTCAGGACCATATCTTTGCGTTAGGCTGGGAACTTCTCCCGCACGCGGCGTATAGCCCAGACATGGCGCCTTCCGATTACTACCTATTCCGGTCTCTGCAGCATTTCTTGGCTGATACACATTTTGTGACACTTGAAAAGATACGAAAATGCATTGATGACTTTATCTCCTCGAAGCCGGTGAGCTTCTACCATCAGGGAATTCGCAAGCTGCCCGAAAGATGGCAAAAGGTCATCGATGCAAACGGGGAATATTTCGTTGATTAATATAGTTTTGTTTGTTTTTAAATAAATTTTGAATTTTGCAAGAAAAGGCTCAGAACTTTTTTGCGCTCCTAATATAATTAGTATGTATTGCATGTATTTTTTAATTAATACATACATTTAATTAATATCAGGTGTAGTAAAAAGAAATCCATTATTTTTCTAATAGATGGCTTTAGTTATCTGTATCTCGCGTTGTATAAGTCCGATCGGGTTCCACTAGATGGCGTTAGAAAGATGAGATTTCGTACTAAAAAACATTTCTGACAGTTTTGTGATTAGTTGACTCAGTTTTGTTTGAGCGCGCGTCAAAGATGGACACTACTAAAGAGAAAATACGCTATATTTTACAGTTTTTCTTCGATAAAGGCGAAAACGCAAGCCAGGCGGCTGAAAATGTGAATAATGTTTATGGTCCTGATACTGTAATAGCCAATCACGCGCAATTTTGGTTTCGTCGATTCCGTTCCGGTAATTTCGATGTCAAAGATGCACCACGCACTGGAAGGCCAATTGTCGAAAATATCGATAAAATCATGGACATTGTCAAGTCCGACCGTCATGTAAGCACTGTTTCGATTGCCCAAGAGCTAAAGATTGCACAAAAAACCGTTTGGAACCATTTGAATAAGGCTGGATACAAAAAGAAGCTCGATGTATGGGTGCCACACGAGTTAACGAAAAAAAACCTCATGAACCGAATTTCCATCTGCGAATCGCTGCTGAATCGCAGCAAAATCGACCCATTTTTTAAGCGGTTGGTCACTGGTGATGAAAAGTGGATCACTTACGACAACGTCAAGCGAAAACGGTCGTGGTCGAATCGCGGTGAGCCGGCGGAAACGGTGGCCAAGCCAGGATTAACGGCCAGGAAGGTTTTGCTGTGTGTTTGGTGGAATTGGCAGGGAATTATCTACTATGAGCTGCTCCCCTACGGCAAAACTCTTAACTCGGAACTGTACTGTCAACAATTGGACCGTCTGAAGGAAGCAATCGCCCAGAAGCGGCCAGCTTTGGCCAATAGGAGAGGAATTGTGTTCCATCAGGATAACGCCAGGCCACACACATCGATAGTGACTCACCAGAAGCTCCGGGAGCTTGGTTGGGAGGTTCTTATGCATCCACCTTATAGTCCGGACCTGACACCAAGTGATTACCATCTGTTCCTGTCCATTGCGAACAATTTTGCTGGTGAAAAATTCGCTTCAAGAGAGGCTTGTAAAAATCGACTGTCTCAATTTTTTGCCAATAGGGACGAGGGCTTCTATAAGAGAGGCATAATGAAATTACCTTCAAAATGGCAATAAGTTATCGAACAAAACGACGCATATTTGACCTAAATCGGATCATTCTAACTATGGTAATTAAAGCCTTCAATTTCATGCAAAAATAATGGATTTCTTTTTACTACACCTGATATATTTGAATGTATGTTGTTTGTATGTATGTAATACATTTGTATGTATATACATAAAATTTATATATATATATGTAATGTTATATAAAGAAAAGTAATATATAGATATTGAAGTATATAATATAATATATGAAAATATAATATATAAGAATTATAATGCGAGAATTCTCCTTCATAAAACGTAGAAAAGGTTATTTGTATAATGAATTTATCTTCCTCTCCTTCTGCAATATACTAGGTGCATAACTAAGTTTCCGGGTTCCACACATAGATGGCGCTAACGACACATGTAGTCGACATACAAGTTTGAAGTTGTGCTTTTTTATAGCTTGGACATCTGTTAACAATAACCAGTCGTAATACCAACCCATGTCGCAACGCAAAAATATTTCTTCTACAAAGAAGGTGTCGAGTTTTGTGCCAAATAAACCACAAAGCAAAGTTCCCGCATTTGCGGGAAACTTTGCTTTTCTGCTTTAACTTGAAAAAAAGTGCAGCTGAAGCATGTCGTTTGCTTGAGGTCTACAGCGAATATGCACCATCGGAAACTACCTGTGAAGATTGGTTTAAATGCTTCAGAAGTGGCGATTTCGATACTGAGGACAAGAAGCTCTCCGGAAGACCAAAAACAATTGAGGACACCGATGTGCAAGCGTTATTGGATGAAGATGATACGCAAACATAAGATCAACTTGCGGAAGCATTAAACATGACTCGCCAAGGTATTTCCAAACGTTTACATGCCATGGGAAAAATTCAAAAAGAAGGAAAATTGGTGCATGAGTTGACTGAGAGAATGATGGAAAATCGAAGAGCCACTTCCGAAATTTGCTTTTGCGGCATGAAAGAAAGAGTTTTCTGCATCGAATTGTTACTGGCGATGAGAAGTGGATATATTTCGAGAATCCCAAATGCAAAAAATCCTGGCTTTCATCTGGCGAAGTATCAACATCGACGGCACGGCCAAATCGCTTCGGAAAGAAGATAATGCCCTGCGTTTGGTGGGACCAGAGAGGAATCGTGTACTATGAGCTGCTGAAACCGGGCGAAACAGTCAACGAGCATCGCTACCGGCAACAACTGATCAATTTGAACCATGCATTGCTCGAAAAACGGCCAGAATGGGACACGAGACACGAACGAGTGATACTTCAGCACGACAACGCTCCGTGCCATCGCACTTCTATCGTCCAGAACACCATCAAAACGCTGAAATGGGATCTGATACCGCACCCGCCGTATTCGCCAGACCTGGCCCCTTCCGATTATCACTTGTTCCGGTCGATGGCACATGGCTTGACTGGGCAACACTTGGCCAATTTCGAAGAAGTGCAAAATTGGTTGGATGAATGGTTTCGATCCAAAGACGCGTCGTTTTATCGTCGCGGTATTCATGTATTGCCAGAGAGATGGCAAAAATGTGTAGCTAGCGGACGATACTTTGAATAAACCATTTTTTGTATTTCTCTTGAAATTTTCCATTTTTCATTAATCAAGAAAACCCGGAAACTTAATTGCGCACCTAGTATATATTTTTATCCGCAAGAATAAAAAAACATAAATTAAAAGAAATAACACACAGCTAGGCGGGAACACGCAACCTGGCGAGTACTAGCACGACGCCCAGTCTGCTGCCCTATGTTGTCATTTGGAAATAACTCTGCAAATGCTAGAATAACGGAGCATACTTAAAATCGCAAAATTTCAATTTATAATTTCTCCCAAATGCTTGAGTGTTGCATCGTCTCCGGTTAACAATAACTTTTGCTAGACCTATACTACATTTCTGCCAAAGCTCGTCAAAATCAATAACCGCAGGTTTGGAAGCAGCTCTTATGAGTTGCGGGCGCGACTATGAAAATACTGATGAGTTTTCCTATTCAACGCACTAAAATTATTATGAATAATATTATTTTATTATTAATAATAATATTATTTATAATAATAATGTTAATAATATTCCGCACAGAGAAAATGAAATATATTTCATTAATTGTTTTGCGGAGGCGGACAGGTTCATTTGTTCGTTGTTGGGAATTATTTAATAATATTTGAAAATAATTTTAAGTTATACAAATATGTAGAATGAAATATGAAAAAATGTTATAACAGAGTCAAAAAGATACGAAATAGAACCTTCTTGTTTTCATTGAAATATCCTCTAAATTAACAAATATTCCTTAAACAGTATTAAACAATTCCCAAAAACAATCACATCCGTAAAATCTTCTATCTGCGCGAAAAAAAGATTTATAAAATATATCTGTTTCGCCGCGCTGAATGAGGAAACCCTCAGAGCAATGTTATATTTAAAATGATGTACAGTGCATTAATAAATATGCAGTCTACTGAAAAGGTAATTTATTACAATATCTTCGAATGTCAATCAATCTCACTCACTTGTTTGCAAAATGGTTTTTCCATGTATTTTCGATGCAGTTCGAACAGCGCAACAATTAATTCAATGAATCTTTAAAAGAAATAAGTGGAAGGAGCGTTGGCAGCGCTCTGAGTTGTTGAGTGCACCACTCAATAAAAATATAACAATACTATGTTTGTATTAAAATGAAACGAAGTTTAACGAATTGTTTGTGAAAAATCATCGTAAATGGACGAAAAGACATTGTACGGTTATAGCGTACAGTTTAGGAAATCCACTCTTTGCCAGCAACGTGGATAGAATCAAGTTGGAGAAAGACTAAACATTCTTCTTGCCGATTCATGCGGTGATACCAAAGCATGAAGCAAATGCATTATGCATGTAGTACACGCAGTACATGCAGTGATATTCTGCATGCATGAAAAATGAAAAATTATTAATAAAGTAATTATTAGTAATTAAATAACTAATCAGTGCTTAAAAAGATGTACTGTGTCGTGTATATAAATGGTTTTACTAAAAAAGAATATGTAAGCCTACATTGCTCGATACTGCTCGATGGAAACCGCGAGAAGGTCGTGGTTTCTTCCATCAGGGGAAAATGATAAACAAATGTCGAATAAGTCACTTATAAAATGGAATTATTTGATATTAGTTTATATTTCCTAATAAGGAATAATAGGATGTAAGGAAAGAAAGAAGTAAACATAAAAGGAACAGTAATATCATACAAGCGTTAAACAAAGCATACAAACAAAGAAAAAATGCGATATTAAAATACACAAAAACAATTGCAGCCACAGTATTACATTTACAGTTGCAATAATGCATGCATTTGCACAATATTTCTATGAAAAGTCTTTCACATAGTAGAAAGCGAGATTTAACGCATAAATTTGTCTTTCTCTGCCAACTTCTTAGTAAACATCAAGTATCAGTTCGTATTATCTATTTTAGAATGTCACACATTCAATCATGTAAATACATGACGTACAAGAAAGTGATTTTTAAAAATTGTTTTTAATTGTTATTACAAAGAAATAAAGACGAAGATAATAGTTCTCGGGTATATAATTGCATGGCAAAAAATATTCAGGAAAAATTATTAATGCAAGTTTGTACAAAAAATATTACTTTGTAATCTTTTTAAAAAAAAGTAATGAAATCAAAAAGTTACGCCAATTGATAATTCGAAGATATATTGTACAAGACATGAAATAAAAATTTACGCTAACTGATAATGCGAAAATATATTATATAAGACATGAAATCAAAAAGTTATGTCAAATGATAATGCGAAAATATGTTGTACAAAATATGAAAAACGAAGCAACGAAAGCAAATAAAATTAAAAATAATAAAACAATGAAAAATAAAATTAAGATTTAGACAAAAACACTTGGCGTACCCAGGATGCATTAAAATAAAAGAGTTGCATCGTCTCCGGTTAACAGTAGCTTTTGCTGGACCTATACTACATTTCTGCCAAAGCTCGTCAAAATCAGTGATCCCAAGTTTGGCAGCAGCCCTTGTGAGATGATAGCCCAGAAAGAATTAGCCTCGCTCACGTCGCTGAGCGAGAACGAGAGTGAGAAAGAGGGAAAGATATTCTTGCCGCGTCGCTGAACGAACACGAGAGCAAAAAGGAGGGAATAATATCTCTCTGTCACTCGGCTTGCCGACGATTGCCGAGTGCGTGGTCTACACGAATAGACTGAGCAGGCTATGTGTGCGTGTGTGGTAGAGGAAATCAGAAAAGAGTCGTGGACATTAGCATCGTAGTTCATGTGCACGGTTGTACAGAAGGCGCCTCATACTGGGTTTGGCTAAAAGCGGCTCATGGACACCTCTCTTTCTTCTCTCTGGTATAACTAGGGATACAACGATAAATAGATAATATCGAAATATCGATATATCAAGAGACAAATATCGAATATTTATCGATATATGTCTCTCGATATTTTTTGTTTCCGATAAAATCGATATATCGATATGAATTTTACTAATATTTCGTATTTTTCAGTTACAGTTCTAGGGGCCTATTACAGTTCTACGACCGAGATGAAAATTACAAAAGTGAGTGAATTCATTGGAATATATATTATGTAATTGGTCGACATCTAGAAACTTCGCTCATTTTCACCATTTTCACCTCAATCGTTGAACCGTAATAAATCTCCTGCTCCATGTATGCGGTGATTTCCGACAAATGACTGCGGTTTATTATATATTTTTTAATAAGAATATGACAATAAATTATATGAAGATAAAAATTTTTAAAAAATCTTTTTTAAATCTTTTTAAATGCGTATAAAGGGTGTATACCCTTTATACGCATACCCCTTTATGTATACATTTTTTTATATAAATATAGATATTTTTCAAAATTATCGATATCATCGTTATCGATGGTTCTGAATGACGATAATATCGTTATCGATATTTTGAGAAATCATTGCATCCTTAAGTATAACAAGTTCAGAAAAGTGGTGCAAGTAGAGATCAAAACCCTCCGACTCTCTCAACCAGTGTGTGTGTGTGTGTGTGTGTGTGTGTGTGTATGTGCGCTAGGCAAAGATGAGCACAAAAATTAAAACGTTTTATATCCGGTAGAGACGGAACGTGTCGTTAATAACATCCAGAATACTAAGTTTTCCATTTTTATTAACGAGATATCAGATATAACTAATGATAAATGGATGACATTCTTTGTTCGATATGTTGATTCCAACACTCTAGATGCTCGGTCGCAATTAGTAAAATTGATTGATGTAGATGCAAGAGATTGTAGTGCTGACAAATTATTTAATGCATTTCGATCGGAAATGTATAAACTGCAAATTCCGTTTGAGAATATTCTTGCCCTGTCATGCGATAACACATCTGTTATGACAGGAAAACATGTATCTTTTTAAAAAAAGCTGGAAGAAAAATGTAAGAATTCAATAACATTTACATGTCCTTGCCACTCCGCAGCATTAGCCGCGCACGCTGCATGCAATAAATTGCTCGCATTTTGTGAAGAATTTCTTAGAAAAATGGCAAGTTTCATTAACAGTAGTCCAAAACGTTATGCTATTTTTAAAGAATTTTGTGATTGTTTTCAAGATACTAGTCATAAACTTTTAAAGTTGTGCAATATGCGACGGCTTACACATTATTCATGTATCGAATACTTGAATCGTGGAACACTTTAAAACACTTTCTTACTGAAATAGTTATTAGCGAAAAAACGCAATTTGGGGAGTATTTGTTAACTTTAATACAACAGTTCGACATTAAAGCATACTTTTTATTTTTGAAATACGTTTTAAATTCTTTTAACGCATTTAATGCGTTTTTCCAAGCTGAAGAAACGAGGATATATTTGCTACACTCAAAATCTGTTAATTTCTTAATGCAAATTTGTAAAAACTTTTTAAAACCTCAACTTTTGCAAAATTTACTTACTGATATTATTAGGTGCGCAACTAAGTTCTCGCTGTTTTTTTGATGAAAATGCAACTTTATTGTGAAAAAATGGTTACAAATGAATCATTCAAAATATTGTCCATCACTAGCGACAACTTTTTCCCATCTTTCTGGCAGAGTTCGAATACCGTCACGGTAGAAGTGTTCATCTTTTGAGGCTATCCACGAATCAAGCCATTTTGAGATGTCTTCATATGAGCGGAACTGCTGATTAGCCAGACCATGTGCCATCGAACGGAACAAGTAATAATCGGACGGCGCAATATCTGGGGAATATGACGGGTGGGGTAGGACTTCCCATTTGAGCGTTTCTAAGTAGGTTTTAACGGGTTTGGCAACGTGAGGCCGAGCGTTGTCATGCTGTAGAATCACTTTTTCGTGCCTCTGCTCGTATTGTGGCCGCTTTTCGCGCAGTGCTCGGCTCAATCGCATCAATTGAGTTCGATACCGTTCCCCAGTGATGGTTTCGTTCGGTTTCAACAGCTCATAATAAATAACACCGCCCTGGTCCCACCAAATACACAGCAAAACCTTCGCAGCGTGAATATTCGGCCGAGCCGACGACGTAGAAGCATGACCGGGCAGTCCCCATGATTTTGTTCTCTTTGGGTTGCTGTAATGAATCCATTTTTCATCACCCGTAACGATGCGATGAAGAAAACCCTTCCTTTTTTGCCGCTGGAGCAGTTGTTCACAGGCGAAAAAACGACGCTCAACGTCTCTTGGCTTCAAATCATAAGGAACCCAAGTTCCTTGTTTTTGAATCATTCCCAACGCATGCAATCGCTTGGAAATGGCTTGGCGGGTAACTCCTAATGCTGAAGCAAGCTCTTTTTGCATTTGGCACGGATCCTCATCGAGCAATGCCTCCAATTCAGCATCTTCGAAAGTTTTTGGCCTTCCTTTACGCGAACGGTCGTCAACATCGAAATCACCGTCTTTGAAGCGACGGAACCAATCACGGCACGTTGTTTCACTTAGAGCAGCATCTCCGTAAACTTTTTGGAGTTCTCGATGCGCTTCAGCCGCCGTTTTTTTCGAATGAAAGAAGAAAAGCAACACTTCCCGCAAATGACGATTATTTGGCACAAAATAAGATATTTTCACACAACCAAAAGTATATGACGCAAAAACAAAATCACTAATGTGTCAAAGCGGTTTGTTTACCATATGTCTAAGCTTGGTTCATGACGTTTTGGTTATGTCACAATCGACCAGCACTTACTACTGGAGCCATCTCTTGAAAAACAGCGGGAACTTAGTTGCGCACCTAATATTGCCAATACATTTTGCGAACAAGACAATCATAAACCTATTGACGATATTAACTTAGGATCAGAATGGAGGAATATCTTCTCGGGCTATACAAAGAAGGACATGCAGATGTTATCGCGAATATTCGACAAAACTGTTTGAATTTTTATATCACTGCTGCCGAAGAAATTAAGAAAAGATTACCTATTCATAATAAATTTTTATATAAATTACAAGCTTTTCTACCGCGTATAGCTTTACTTGATGATGACAGAGAAAAATTATTCCTTGACGTTTCTTTCATCGCGAAAACTTTCACTGGTTTCGATAAAAATGGTTTGAAGGAGGACTGGATTGCATTATATCAAAATTTTACGATTCATAAAAAATTACATCTATCTAAACTAAAGTTTGACTGTACGTGAAAAGAAATTTTAAAACATGAATCCGGTAATATTGCCAAATATCTACATTTGATGTTACTTCTGAATGCTATTAGAACTCTATCAAATTCCAATGTTGATCCGGAAAGATCATTTTCAATATTAACAAATTTTAATAATAACAATCGATATTAACAATAAATAGGTAGAGCATTAAGTATTAACAATAATAGATAATAGATGAGTAACATTAATGGGTACAAAAAGTTCAGAAAAATATGACAGGTAAAGTTCAAAACCATCCGAACTCTTTCAATCTGTGTGTACATGTGCGTGTGCGTGTGCGTGCGCGTGTGCGTGCGTGCGTGCGCGTGTGCGTGCGTGCGTGCGTGCGTGCGTGCGTGCGTGCGTGCGTGCGTGCGTGCGTGCGTGCGTGCGCGCGTGCGTGCGTGCGTGCGTGCGTGCGTATGCGTGTGCGTGCGTGTGTGTGTGTGTGAGAGAGAGAGAGAGTTTTTAAGCTACGTGTCTGACGAGGAGGGATTCGCTGTCGCATCGGCATGTAATTGTAAAAAAACTTTTAGACTTTTTGACAGCGGGTGCATATAATTTTTCCGTCGACATGAGACATAAATGATTTTCATTTATTCTCATGTCTGACGCTGTTTCTCCCCTCGTCTTCAACGCAGACTTAAAAACGCAAGTTGCATTGACTGCCGTCGAACTTAGTCTGTTTCGATTGTTTGTTTTTAAATTTGTCAATCTTCGCCGACCTGTAGGTTAGGTGCGGTGGGTGCCCACGAGTTCCGCGGCGGGGACGGTCTTCGCCGATCCGTAGGTTAGGAGCGGTGGGTGCCCACGAGTTCCGTGGCGGGGACGGTCTTCGCCGACCCGTATGTTAGAAGCAGTGGGTATCGGTAGGAAATTGTGAACGGTGTTTCTGCGGTGTCTCTGCTCTGATCTTCCTCCTTGGTCTTCTCTCCAAGAAGTGGCCCGGTGGTCGAGTGATCTCTCGAGCTGCTTGGTCGCCGGTATTTATATCCTCGGCTGGGCGGCTTCGGGCGCCTTCGGCGGCCCGCTCGGCTATTTTCGGCCGGAAGCTCGCGTGTTTGCGCGATACTTCCGGTGCTTACCGCGTTCGAGCGTCTTCGGTTGTTTTCGGCCGTGCCGGGCCTGCTCGACGAGTTGCCGGCGCTCAGGGGCTGTGCCCTATATGGCGGTTTGCCGCCTATTTGATGGCCGTACGCTTAAGCGCGTAACGAGCGAGCATTTGGCTCACTCGTTATAAGTTTTATTGCCACCGTCTCCGATGTAATGAGCATAACGGACGTTATGCAGGGTTTGTCAAAAGTGTGGAAACCCTTAAATAATTTTTGTAAAAATGGAAGTCTCAAAAAACGGTAAAATACGTATTTTGATTTTTCAAAAAAGCTACCCTATGACATGGATACCGATCATTCCCCACCCCTTGGTACGCGGGGGTAAAAGGAGGGTTGAAAATTTTTAATTGGACTAAGGGTCGAGTTGGGGCTCATTTGAAAGGTCTTTTCATAACAAACACACTCTTAAAATTTTAAGTCACTACGACTCCCCATTAAAAATGGCGGCCGTTCAAATTTCGAAATTTCATGCATTTAGTGTTATCCAGGATCAACCGGCTACTTAAAATCAATTGTTCTCATTGCTACTTAAAATCAGTTGTTTTCGCGGCTACTTAAACTCAGTTGTTCTCACGGCTACTTAAAATCAGTTGTTCTCACTGCTACTTAAAATCAGTTGTTCTCAAGGCTACTTAAAATCAGTTCTCACAGATCTTAGGCACATTAAAAATTAAACGTTTTAAAAATGGCTGGCGAATTGTCGGAACGTGAAAGAATCACTATCCTCATAATGCGTGAATGGGGTGATAACAAGCGGTTATACGCTGCTGTCGCTCAATTATTTAATGAGACGTATCCGAATCGTCGAATTAATAAGTCCACTGTCTTAAAAACAATGGAACGTTTCAGAGAAACTGGTAGCGTAAATAATCGCCCTAAATCAGGGAGACCTGTTTTCGGTACCCTTCAAAATTGGACTAAAATGGCTGGAATCACTTCTTTATACCCTTGGAAATAATATTTAGTTCCAGCCTAATAAGGTTAGGCAATTCCAGCCTTAACGGAAGTATTTAGAGTATATACTTAAAGTATACTACATGGGCTGAAAAGTCTTTGGCTTAACAATGAAAAAACGATTTTTTTAATGAAAAAAGTGTTTTATTCCTCGACATAATCTCCATTTAGAGTAATGCATTTAGTGTAACGGTCCGCTAACATTTCGATGCCGGTCTTATAGTGCTCGGTGTCAAGTCCCTCAAAATAGGCATTTGTTTCCAACTTGACCTCCTCATTCGAGTAAAATCTTTTACCAGCGAGCCACTGCTTCAGTCGAGGAAAAAGGAAATAGTCGCTGGGGGCCAGGTCTGGTGAATATGGGGGATGCGGGACCAATTCATAGCGCAATTTCTTTAATTTATCGGTCGTATCGCGAGCCGAGTGAGCTGGAGGATTGTCTTGGTGAAACAAAATTTTTTTCTTTGCCAAATGTGGCCGTTTGACCTTGACCTCCAATCGATCCAGTAATGTAATATTCTTTATTGATAGTTTTACCATGTTCAAGATAATCAATGAATATTATGTTATGCGCATCCCAAAAAATACTGGCCAAAACCTTGCCGGCTGATTGTTGTGTCTTCGGGCGCTTCGGACGGCTTTCACCAGACAAGAACCACTCCGCTGACTGCCGATTGGACTCCGGTGTGTAGTGATGAATCCATGTTTCATCCATTGTGACAAATCGACGCAAAAACTCCTTCTTATTGCGGTTAAACAGGGCCAGATTTTGCTTTGAAAGTCGAACACGTTCCGCTTTTTGCTCAATTGTCAAAAAACGCGGCACCCAACGCGCGCAAAGCTTTTTCATGTGTAAATATTCATGAATGATATGACCAACGCGTTCCTTTGAGATGCCTATGATGTTAGCTAGCTCACTCAATTTCATTTTGCGGTCATTCAACACGATTTCACTGATTTTCTGGATGTTTTCTGGAGTAACTGCCTCATTTGGCCTTCCTGAACGTGGTGCATCATTTGTGCTCGTACGGTTACGACGAAACTCAACAAACCAATATTTGATGGTTGAATTCGGTGAGGCAGATGTGCCGTAACATTTATCAAGCCATGCCTTTGCTTCAACAGTGTTTTTTCCCATCAGGAAGCAATGTTTAATCAAAACACGAAATTCACTTTTTCCATAGTAAAGATAAATTCAGAGGTAACGTCACTTCGAAAGCTATAACTTGTACACGAGTCAACGAAATATCATGAAATTTTTACAACATCTAAGTTAAGGTTGGTACTCTATAGGAAATATAAGGATTTTTAGTTTGTGGCGCCATTTATATGTCAGGCCAAAGACTTTTCAGCCCATGTAGTACATGGTGCATCAGCGCGCCCGTATCAAGCATTTCTTTGGAAAACTAAGCGTTTCTAAGAAAAATGTTTGAGATAAAAGTTGGATGGTTTCAAGGGGGACATAAGATGGTGTCATTTGTTTGACCTTGGATAGTCATTTGAAGGTCACGTGAATGTCGATTTCGATATTTTATATAGAACCCCCTATTTTTACATATCTTGTAACTTATCTCGAAAGCTTTCCAAAACACTATCGTAGATCACGTAGAAACACTTATTACAAATTTTTCTGAAAAAAATGACTGACGAATTTTCTGCCGCAAGGCTAAATACGAAGTTTTGAAAAGAACTGTTTTAAGAACTGTGTGCACCTTTTTGAGCAACTACGATCCCTTAAACTTTTAATTCAATAGACCAGAGCTCGGCAAAATATGCACGCGATGGCCGATTTTCGACTATCTCTGCCCACTGCTATTCCCTTTACCTCGCCACTCCGCGCGCTGCCGCCGAACCTCAGGAGCGTGTTTCCAATAGTTTCCCACCCATGAGGTACTATTGTTGACGCGTTTTTTTTTAAGTAGTATCCCCCGTAGGCTTCTTCATTTTTCAAAAATGAAGTTTATAAAAAATGAGAAGTGTTCTTCTTTAAGCGACGATTCCTTACCACGTCTTATGCGGCTCGCTACATGCAATATCCAAATTGACGTTTCCACTCTTACCAATGAAAGACGCCGAAAATCGAATTGAATGTTCTTCATTTAACATATTTTATTTCGCTTCTGTTCAATTAGTTACGGGTTGTTACAGTCATCAGTGGATTAGGCTTACTGGGGATACCACTTAAAAAAAACGCGTCAACAATAGTACTTCATGGGTGACGTGGAAAACTATTGGAAACACGCTCCTCAGGCTCGAGCAGCTTGTGAGCAGCGCGCGGAGCGGCGAGGTAAAGGGAATAGCGGTGGGCGGAGATACTCGAAAATCGGCCGTCGCGTGCACATTTTGGCGAGCTCTGAAATAGATCAAGTTCTGCTTATGTCCATGGTCTTATACCGATCTCACATCTTAATGTCAGAAATACACAAAATGCGTGCATGCGCGTGCCCAGGTACCTGGTTACGATAAAAATAAAACTAGTTCTTGTCACAGCTGCTTCTCCAGATTTTCTTATTACGCAAAAAGATATCTTGATATTTTTGAATTTTTCTTCTTTATTTTTTCTCCTTCTTTAGTTTTTAATCCTACATAATTCTTAATTATTAATTATTAATTATTAATTATTATTAATTATTAATATAATATAATAATTATATAATATATTAATTATTAATTATTAATTATTAATTATCAATTATTATTAATTATTGAAGGTCAAACCAATGACACCATCTTATGTCCCCCTTGAAACCATCTAACTTTTATCTGAAACATTTTTTTCAGAAACGCTTAGTTTTCCAAAAAAATGCTTGATACGGTCGCGCTGATGCACCATGTATACTTGAAGTATACACTCTAAATACTTTCGTTTAAGCTGGAATTGACTAGATATTACTTCCAATGGTATAAGGAAGTGATTCCAGCCATTTTGGTCCAATTTTGGAGGGTGCCGAAAACAGGCCTTAGGGACTCTCCTCCTTTTCAGTCAATATGCGATGTACAGCACTTTTTGAAATGCCTACCATGTTTGCTAACTCGCGCACTTTCAGTCGACGGTCATCCAATACCATTTTGTGGATTTTCTTCACCATTTCTGGCGTGGTCACCTCATTTGGTCGTCCACTGCGATGTTCGTCTTGGCAGCTCGTACGGTCTCGTTTAAACTCTGCCACCTAATATTTTACTGTTGTAAACGAAGGAGCAGACTCTCCCAGAGTAGAATCTAGCTCCGCTTTGATATTGGTTGAACCGAGGTCTTTCAAATGAAAGTATTGTATCACATAACGATGACCAATTTTTTCCATGTACAAATTCACTGAGAGCCTTTACTATGGATGGCTGCCAAACAAATACTAAACAACGTAGCGTCGTCAAACTTCAAACTTAAGTTTTATAAGGTTGGTACTTTCTACCATAGTCATTCTTTTCAAACAACAATCTATACGTCAGGTCAGGTATTTCTGGGACTACCCTCGTACGTAGATATATTTTTGGAATCTTTCTTTCCTTTGTACACTTTTTCACTCATTTTGAAACAATAAATACACAAATAAAATTAAAATTATTGAAAAATGCAGCAACATAACATAGGAAACCAATAACGTGACTTTAGGACAGGCGCTCAGCTTTTTGTTTAAGCCAGAGCTCGGCAAAAAATGCACGCGACGGCCGATTCTCGACTATCTCCGCCCACCGCTGTTCCCTTTACCTCGCCACTCCACATGCTACCTACAAGACGTTCGAGCCTTAGGAGCGTGTTCCAACAGTTTTCCACGTCACCCATGAGGTACTATTGTTGACGCATTTTTTTTTAAGTGGTATCCCTAGTAGGCCTAATCCACTGATGACTGTAACAACCCGTAACTAATTAAACAGAAGCGAAATAAAATATGTTAAATGAAGAATATTTAATTCGATTTTCGGCGTCTTTTATTAATAAGAGCGGAAACGTCAATTTGCATATTGCATGTAGCGAGCCGCATAAGACGTGGTAAGGAACCGTCGTTTAAAGAAGAACGCTTCTCATTTTTTATAAACTTCATTTTTGAAAAAGGAATCGTCATTTAAAGAAGAACGCTTCTCATTTTTTATAAACTTCATTTTTGAAAATGAAGTTTATAAAAAATGAGAAGCGTTCTTCTTTAAACGACGATTCCTTACCACGTCTTATGCGGCTCGCTACATGCAATATGCAAATTGACGTTTCCGCTCTTACTAATAAAAGACGCCGAAAATCGAATTAAATATTCTTCATTTAACATATTTTATTTCGCTTCTGTTTAATTAGTTACGAGTTGTTATAGTCATCAGTGGATTAGGCCTACTGGGGATACCACTAAAAAAAAACGCGTCAACAATAGTACCTCATGGGTGACGTGGAAAACTGTTGGAAACACGCTCCTGAGGCTCGAGCGGCTTGTAGGTAGCATGCGGAGTGGTGAGGTAAAGGGAACAGCGGTGGGCGGAGATAGTCGAAAATCGGCCGTCGCGTGCATTTTTTGCCGAGCTCTGGTTTAAGCTACACCGCCGTACACCGGTTTCTGTGTGCGTCCCGGCATTTGTTTATCATTATCTTTTATTTTGCCTCATACATCGCGCGTCAGCCTCTCCAGTTGCCTGAATGGTACTGTATGGCGTAAATGGAATGTGGAACAAAATAGGCACGGCAGTTAACGTGTTAATAGAGACGTAGTGATGCCAACTATACTTAATTTAAGAAAGTATTAGCCGTTGGTGATAGATTAAATGTACCGATTAAGCCAAATCACTCCAAAAGGCTGCGCGCAAAGTAAACGCCTGCTCGTGCGCTACGACTTCTTTCAGAAATTAAGTAATAGAAGTTAAAAAAATGTTCTCAACCTAAAATAAGGCAGATATTTATTTGATTTGGCTGTTTTTTAGGACTATAATATGTCATTTAAGCAAAAGAAATCGATTTTTCCAAAAATTTCAGTTAGATGTAACCCCTTAAATTCTTACATTCTTCTTCCAGCTTCTTTTTAAAAGATATATGTCTTCCCGTCATAACAGATGCGTTCTCGCATGGCAGGGCAAGAATATTCTCGAATGGAATTTGCAGTTTATATATTTCCGATCGAAATGCATTAAATAATTTGTCAGCACTACAATCTTTTGCATCTACATCAATCAATTTTACTAACTGCGACCGACTATCTAAAGTGTTGGAATCAACATATCGAACAAAGGATGTCATCCGTTTATCGTTAGTTATATCTGATGTCCCGTCAATAAAAATGGAAAACTTAATATTCTGAATGTTATTAACGACACGTTTCGTCTCTACCGGATATAAAACGTTCGAAATAATTTTTTGGCATTTAGGTTGACTAATAGTCATGCTTTTCAACACATTGGGGTCCTCTCCAATATGTTGAAATAAACTGAGCATCTCTTTTACAGTTTGATGAGGTATATTTTTTTCTGTAATAAATGCGGCAGATCGTATATCTGCAGCCTTTTTACGTTCATCAAGCGATAAAAGAGATGCATTAGTTGGTGTATTTAAGTTTTTGTCCGATCTGTTCGTTTCTAAATTTTTTCCCAATCGGTCTCTATGCATTTTGGATTCTGCGTGTCAGTGTATTTTTTGCTAAATTAGCAGACATGGTTATTTTGTAGGAAATGCAAGAAACTGCATGCGTCATTTGGTACTTCGCGTAACCACGAATGAAATTTATCTTTGTCGAGTCATTATGGCCTAAATTTTCCTGAACGATGGACTGCATCATTCTTATTCACCTCTGTATTCAGTGAAACATTTTCCGCAATTTTTTTTTATGACACGCAGAATCCGTGTGTTTAGAACATGCGTTGAGCTGCATTAAAAATTTTTATCACATACAGCGCAATAGTACAGGGTATTATCCGAGGATATTTGACGTATCCAAGATTTATAACATTCATCGTTAAGCCACCCTTGTACAAATTTGCGCTTTAATGTTTGCGACTCATCGCATGTTTCCATAATAACATAGAAGAAAGATACGAAAGAAAAGAAGATAGAGAAGAGAATAGAATTGAGAAGAAGAATAAGAAGAGAATAGAACAGAGAAGAAGATGGAGAAGAGAATAGATAGAGATAGAGAAAAGATAGAAAAAAAGATAGAGAAAAGAAACGAGAAGATGAGGAAACGAAACGAGCAGAAAACGAAACGAGAAGAAAACAAAAATAGTTGAAAAGAAGGTAAGAAAGAAGAGAAAGAATATATGAATAGAAAAAGATGAAAAATACCGGTGAAAATGTGGATAAACAGCGATGGAAAAGCGAAGGAACGGCGACGTGACTACTGTTGCGATTGCTCGAGGAATATTAAGCCGCGGCACATCGAAAACTGTGTAGGTGACCGTGACACGCTGCGCGAAAAACAAAATACTACGTCCCGAGATGCTTATCTCTTGATGTGTAAAACACGCAGTAGCTCGTCGCCACGTTTCCCTTGTCATCGCCGTTGCCGGCCTTATTTTTCTCGACTTCTCGATATTTTCTATCTTATATCTATTATTCCTTCTCTTATTTCTTATCGCCTTTTCCGCTTATCCCGTTTTCTTCTCGTTTAATCTATTTTATGACATATATTGAAAACAGTTTGTATTTATTTTTTGACGGATCACCACCTTCTCGCGGTTTCCGTTAAACAACAATATGTACATTATCTACTCGTAAAACTAAATAATAAACGTAATTGAAATATTATAATAAAACTAATTTTTTTTATTTGCCTATACTTATTTTTGCTTTGAAAATAAAAATGTAGCAGTATATTTTTTTCAAAAACAAATGACATTTAATTTAATTTTTAATTTCAATCTATTAACATAAATAAGTTACTCTGTCACACATTAATAACAAATCATTTGTTAAAAGACATATATGTTGGCCAAGAGAGGATTTCTATTAACTCATTATCTCTCATTATAATTCTTTCTCTTCTTTATTTGTGCAATAATGCTAAATATTCTTTATATACATATACACTATGTGAATGTCTATCATTTTTATATACAGGGTGTTTGATAGCTGATCATGCAGACGAAAGTTGGAGATAGATTGGGTGTAGCCGAGAAGAAAAGTCATGTACCATAATGTCAAATTGGCAATAGTTACCGAGTTATTAATTAAAACATGTGAGCCAACGAGCATGCAGAGAGCGGAGGGCGGCCGCAGTAAGCACGTAGACATTTGATACAGGCGGAGTCAATGAGTGGCGGTAGGCAAGCGCGCATGGCGAGGGGCAACGTAAGCGACAAGAGGTGATCGTGCGCGACGAGGAGCGAGCGAGCGCGAACGACGAGGAACGAGCGAGCTTTTTCTTTATAGTTTTTCCTTATAACTCGCTCGCTCCTCATATACAATTTATATGTAAATGCATGAATTCTTACTATGACATATTTTATATGTTAAAGTCAACAGCTAAAATGTGTTACTTTCCTCATTATAACAGTTATCACGTGTTATCATGTTTTTCATGTTTTCTGGTATGTAAAGATTGGATTTTTAACACAGGTTATGTTAATCTAACATTTTCATTTCATTAAATCATAGATCATTACTTTTCCCAAATGTTGAAGTAACATTCCCAGACAGCACACGGATGTCCATTGGACGTCTGTTATATGTCCATTTTTTTTACAAAAGATGTCCATAGGATGTACGTTTGTCACAACTTCGGACATAGGACGTCCGATGGACGTACATCCGACGTCCTACGGGTCCAATGTCCAATAAGAACATCCTTGTTACGTCCAATTTATGTCCACGGATTATACATAAATTGGACGTGAAACGTACATCCATTGGATGTCCGGTGCTATCTGGGATTCATTTTATGTCAATTTAACACAAACTGTGGTTCCTGATGGTATTCAAATGTTAATATTTTGTGTTAATTTTTTACATATTATGCGTGTTACTTTTTAACATATTTGCTGTATGTTAAATTAACACATAAATGAGAGTGGATAATTTGAAACACATGAAATATGTTAAATTTAACATATCATTTCCTACAGTGTTATCATGAAATATATACTTTTATCCCATTTTAGGACGCATGTTAACTCTTTGGGCTATAATGTCTTATAAGTAAGACATCTTTTTTATTCCGATATTTTTAAATTACTTATATTGATATTTTGATAGTTTTATCCGGACTTTTGTGCATGTAAGCTGTTTGAGAGAGAAATGAATGTAAAAATTCACAACAAATAAATATAATTGCAAAAATACTACAAATTAATAAATCATAAAAGAGAACAAATTTTTCATAAAGCTTAAAGAGTTAAAATACATACAAAAATGTATCGCAATCTTGACTATACAGTGTGTATAATAATAAACATACAAACGCTTATGTCTTAAAGGTTATGTTCAATCAGAGAGAAACCTGAGAGCAGCCATCAGCGAAGGTTCAAAAATTTTTATGAATTCGACGCACCCCCTGAGAAAATAGACGTCAACTACATCGATGTCGCTCGGTAACGAGATGTATCTGTGATATTTTGGTTCATATCTAAGCTACTACACGGAATATAGTAAAAATTATATATATATATCATCAGGAGGAATCATCCCAGCAAACACAATAGGCCTGTTCGTTTTATCTGCACTGCTGAACTGGTGCAACAAGTTGAAATGAGAAAACCTACATTTGTCTCACTTTAACTTAATGCATCAGTTCAGCAATGCAAACAAAACGAACAGGCCTAATATTATATGTAACGTGCATGTTAGTTGTAGTTTCCTACTTAACAATATAACCATTATATAACTGTTGCGATATTAATTATTGTATGTTAGTTAGTATTTAGTTGTGACGATCTTTCATTTCTATGCCTATTTCTTCTTCGTAGTTAGCTTGTATTAGTTATTTGGCTCTATAGAGTGCGCTTGAGTAGCCTAGTGTGACGGTGCTGTTAACAGAACGTGATGTGCGCAATGAAAGGCTCTCTAGGTTCCTTTTTCTTTCTTGTCTTGCATATAATATAAATAGATATCCTATTATTCTACAGGTTATGGCGCCTAGTACTACAATCTTTATTTTATAACGTTCATCTTTTCGATAGTTAAGAATATAGAAACCTGGTTTATTTGTATCCTATGCGTCCTTCGTGTAAAAAAGCAACTCGTGTTAATCAAGAGGATAACATTCGAGTACTTCTTTCTACCATATGCACAGTTGTATCACCACGAACCTCCAATAATAACACATGTGTTATATAATAATTATGAACTAAGATCTTTATCAGTTTTCTTTCGGTATATAAAACAGTCAAGATATGATGAGCAAAATAATTATTCGATAGAATTGTAAATAGGATTATCGAATTTGAAACGTCTATTAAGCTGGCAAAATCAGGCAACATACTGAGACCGAAATTGGGCGAGCAACAAATTTTTTTCGAGTAGTTTACTCTTGTAGCCAGCACAGCCCTATAAGTCCTCGGCTGTTGGTTAAACATATACCGCGCGCAACAAATTTGAAATTGGGATATCTTAAGAGCAACAAAGTCAGGCAACATACTGAGACCAAAATTAGGCGAGCTACAAATTTTTTTCGAGTAGTTCACTCTTGTAACCAGCACACACCTATATAGGTTCTCGGCTATTATTTAAACATATACCGCGAGCAACAAATTTGAATCCCGGATGTCTTAACAGCAACAAAATCAGACAACATATTAAGACCGGAATTGGGCGAGCAACAAATTTTTTTCGAGTAGTTTACTCTTGTAGCCGGCACAGCGCGATAAGTCCTCGGCTGTTGTTTAAAAATATACCGCAAGCAACAAATTGGAATGCGGATTATCTTAAGAGCAACAAAATCTGACAACATATTAAGACCGGAATTGGGCGAGCAACAACTTTCTTTCGAGTAGTTTACTTTTGTAGTCAGCACACACCTATAGGTTCTCGGCTATTGTTTAGACATATACCGCGAGCAATAAATTTGAATCCGGGATATCTTAAGAGCAACAAAATCGGACAACATATTAAGACCGAAATTGGGCGAGCAACAAATTTTTTTCGAGCAGTTTACTCTTGTAGCCAGCACAGCCCTATAAGACCTCGGCTGTTGTTTAAACAAATACCGTGAGCAACAAATTTGTAACTGGGATATTTTAAGAGCAACAAAATCACGCAACAAACTGAGACCGGAATTGTGCGAGCTACAAATTTTTTCCGAGTAGTTGACTCTTGTAGCCAGCACAGCCCTATAAGTCCTCGACTGTTGTTTAAACATATACCGCGAGCAACAAATTTGAATCCGGGACATCTTAAGAGCAACAAAATCGGACAACATATTAAGACCGAAATTGAGCAAGTAACAAATTTTTTTCGAGTAGTTTACTTTTGTAGCCACCACACACCTATAGGTTCTCGGCTATTGTTTGAACATATACCGCGAGCAACAAATTTGAATCTCGGATATCCTAAGAGCAACAAAGTCGGACAACATATTAAGACCGGAATTCGGCGAGCTACAAATTTTTTTCGAGTAGTTCACTCTTGTAACCAGCACACACCTATATAGGTTCTCGGCTATTGTTTAAACATATACCGCGAGCAACAAATTTGAAACTGGGATGTCTTAAGAGTAACAAAATCAGACAACATATTAAGACCGGAATTGGGCGAGCAACAAATTTTTTTCAAGTAGTTTACTCTTGTAGCCGGCACAGCCCGATAAGTCCTCGGCTGTTTAAACATATACCGCAAGCAACAAATCGGAATGCGGTACATCTTAAGAGCAACAAAATCTGACAACATATTAAGACCGAAATTGTGCAAGCAACAAATTTTTTTCCAGTAGTTTACTCTTGTAGCCAGCACAGCCCTATAAGACCTCGGCTGTTGTTTAAACATATACCGCGAGCAACAAATTTGAAACTGGGATATCTTAAGAGCAACAAAATCAGACAACATATTGAGACCGAAATTGGGCGAGCAACAAATATTTTTCAAGCAGTTTACTCTTGTAGCCAGCACAGCCCTATAAGTCCTCGGCTGTTGTTTAAACATACCAGGTATATGCATAAGTGTTTTCCGGTTTAACTAAGAGATGGCGCCAGCGAAAAGTACGCAGCGTATTAATTTCACACATACGTCATTTTGTTCGTCTGACATTAAACTACAAACACACACAAGTTGAGTCTGCCAAAAACTAGCGTCTTTGTTTTATCATTCAGTGATCATGTCGAGTTTTGTGCCTGAAAAAGAACATTTGCGGCATGCATTGCTTTTCTTATTTAATCAAAAGAAAAAGGCTGCTGAAAGTCAACGTTTGCTGGTGGAAACATATGGTGAACACGCTCCATCGATTAGAACATGTGAGACATGGTTTCGACAATTTAAAAGTGGTGATTTTAATGTGAAAGACAGTGAGCGCTCTGGTAGACCACAAAAATGCGAAAACGAGCAATTGCAGGAGTTATTAGATGATGACCCAACTCTAACTCAACGGCAATTAGCAGAAGCATTACATGTGTCACAAGAAACAATCAGCAAACGTTTACGAGCAATGGGGAAGATCAATAAACTCGGTAAATGGGTCCCACACGATTTGAATGAACGTCAAATGGAAAATCGCAAAGTCACTTGTGAAGTGCTGCTTCAACGTCACGAAAGGAAATCATTTTTTCATCGAATTGTGACGGGTGATGAAAAATGGATTTATTTTGAAAACCCGAAGAGGAAAAAATAGTGGCTTTCACCTGGCGAAGCCGGTCCTTCAACACCAAGGCCAAATCGCTTCGGCAAGAAGACCATGCTCTGTGTCTGGTGGGACCAGAGTGGTATTGTGTATTATGAACTCTTGAAGCCCGGCGAAACCGTTAATACACAACGCTATCGCCAACAAATAATTAATTTAAATCACGCATTAATCGAAAGACGACCGGAATGGGCCAGAAGACTTGGCAAAGTGATATTGTTACACGACAATGCGCCGTCTCACACAGCAAAACCAGTGAAAGAAACCTTGAAATCGCTTGGATGGGACATCCTTCCGCACCCGCCGTATTCGCCAGACCTGGCGCCATCTGACTATCACCTCTTCGCATCAATGGGGCACGCGCTCGTAGAGCAGCATTTCAGCAATTTCGAGGAAGTTGGAAAATGGCTCGACGAATGGTTTGACGGTCAGCGATCATCACCTCGGCCGCTAAGCATGGAACGGCGCACAGAAAAAAACTCAATTTTTGGACAAAAATCTACGGATAGTGCAATTTTGATTGCTTCTTGTATGTTAGAGAAAGAGGCGACGTGCTAACTTTGCAAACCTAGCACGTTGTACTTTTATTTTTGATTTTTTGGGTGTATTGTTGCAGAACTATTTTTTTCCATTATAGAGGAACTGTAGAACTATCAAAAGTGCTAATAGAACTCTACTTGTTTTTTTCATATTGATAGTTTGACGTGTTAACTTCACAGATGCCTACCCGCTCCGCCACGCGCGCCTTAAACGCTTTACTTAAATTGGTTATAAGGCCTTCTGAATTTTTTATCTTTCATTTTCTCGCGAACAAAATTTTCTTGCTCATTATACTTTTACTTAATACTAATGTGCATGAATACCTACTGCTACGAGATGCAGCTAAAAATTATATTTACACGTCAGACTCTTTTCTTGTAAGATGCTACGTCCAAGCTGAATTTTCATAACTAGTTCCGCCGTATCATTCCGCCGTATGCTATATGCAAGATTTACAGTCCTACAAAAGTTCGGAAGAGTTTCCTTATATAAAAGCACAAAATCTGAATGACAGAACAAAATTAGGGGCAATGATTAAATGAGTATACGAATTGAGGTGCTGGCCGAAATATCGAAGTCGTAGGCATGTCAAAACAGATTTTGTATATTTGTAAGCATACTGAACATTTGTACAGGGTTTTTGTACAGGGTTGCAGGCACGTTGTTGGCACTATATAGGGTATTAAATTTCAAACGTACCATGAAAGAAGGAGGGCGTACTAGGGCGACGGGACGCCGTGCGTTCGGGACCTGCATCTTATTTTCGTTCCGAAGAGAGAAAAATATCGAGAGCACGGTAATCTCTAGACCGGGAATCGAACCCGGGTCTTTTGCTTGCCGGGCGACTGCTTTAAGCCACTGAGCTATCTGATGCTCCACGCTCACGACATTCTCCTCTCCTTAGATAACGTTAACGTTAACTTATCGACCTTTGGAAATTTCAAAATTATTAAATTAACAAAAGTTAGGGCACTATTATATAGTAACATACTCTTAATAGTAAATAAAGTAAAAAGTCTAATACCATTTTTTCTTTCGACGAATAGTTAGCGAGATAACGTAATTTAAATGTTGAAAAAGTTACCAAGTTTTCCTTAAATATTTCAAACAATATTAGGCAAATAAAAAAATGTTTCTGACAAAAGTTGTTCAAATTAATTGGTAGAAAAAGAAGACACAATAAAAATTGGGCTTTCTGTTTAAAAAATTAAGTTAACCTTCAACTTGACCTCGAAAATACCCTCCAAATAAAAAACTGATAATGCCATTCTCATTCCCCTTCGAAATCATGGAACACGTGTTTTAGTAACTTTTTTATATCTTTCATAGTTTTCGAGATTTTATATCTGTTACGTTTGAAATTCAGCACCCTGTATACAGCTTATCTTAAAAATACGGTTATCCGGAACTTCCAGATAACTTTACAGGATCAAGTTTTCTTGAAAAACTTTAAATACAAAAGTTGTGGAAAATCAAGTAATGGACTTGATGATGACCTTGAATTTGAATTTAGCCATGACCTTCAAGGTCATTTGGAGGTCAACTTGAGAAATTTAAATGGGAACCTTTATTCTTTATTACACTTTTTTTTACCAATTAATTTGAACAACTATTATCTAAAACATTTTTAAGTTGCTTAATATTTGTTCAGATATTTGAAGAAAACTTGATAACTTTTTCAATATTTCACTTACGCTATTTGATGATTTTTAAATTTCCAAAAGTCAGTAAATTAACAAAAGTCAGGGCGCTATTGTAACAATATATTCCTGAGACTAAATAAAGCAAGAAAGTCTAGTACCACTTTTTCTTCCGACAAATAGTTAGCGAGATATCGTAAGTTAAATATTGAAAAAATTTATCAAGTTTTCCTCAAATATCTCAACAAATATTAGACAAATAAAAAAATGTTTTAGACAACAGTTCAAATTAATTAGTAGAAAAAACAATGTAATAAAAAATAGGGGTTCTCATTTAAATTTTTCAGATTGATCTCCAAATGACCTTGAAGGTCATGGCCGAAGTCAAATTCAAGGTCACTATCAGGTCCGTTACTCGATTTTCTATAACTTTTGTATTCAAAGTTTTTCATGAAAACTTGATCCTGTAAAGTTATTCGGAGGGTCTGGTATTTTTAAGACAGTCTGTATATCGATGGATTCGGCATAAATGCTCTTTAATTTTTGTCCTTATAAAAGCTTAAAAATTTGCAAAGGTAATGAAGAGGAGGGAGGGGAAGGGGGTAAAATATTGCATTTTGAAACATTTGAATAGACCGATAGAAAGAGTATAAAATACTGTAAAACTTTTGTCTGAAAGACTTTTTCATATACTTCATATTTTAAGAGATATTAAATAAAAACGAAAAAGTCCGTTTTTTTCAAGGAGTTTCGACCTCTAAACATCGAGATAAGCACATAAAAGGATACGTATCTAATGTTTTTTGATGCTCTATAAAATATCCAATGTCCATCAAAATCAATGAAGGACGGCCCCGACCCTTTCCTTGTCAGCGCGCAACAAGGCGATCATAATTAGTGATAGCAAGTTTCAGCCTAGCGGTTCCGCGGCCACGCGCAGTGGGCCAGAATATCTCTAAATGTGGTCAAAAGTCAATATCCGCATTAATCTAAAATAAAGTTATTATTGTATTTAGAATGTTTGAAAATAGTTATAAGAGAAATATTTTGTTGATTGGATTGTTTTGGTATCAGTCTTAATAGAATGAAATTACAAAATACATTAACACTTTTTTTCATTTTCTTTACTTCATCGTTCATGTATTAAACAATTATATATTAGTTTTAGGATCATTAGTTAACGAATATGATGAGCAAAGATTAAGAATGAAAAATATATAAAATTGCAAGGAATAAAAATAAATTATAATATATTACATTCTCTTTTATTGCATTATTACAAGTATATTAATCAAAACTACTCACTTCCGATTTACCATTCCCCGAAATTCCACTTTCGAGAAAGAGCATTCTAAGTTATATATGCTGCTTGTGATATATATTTTAAGAAATAGTTGCTACTTTTTGCTACTTTTGTTACATAACTTAAGCAAACATATGTAAACAAGTCATCGCCTATATTTAAAGGCCCGTACTGACTTGCTGATTAACATTGCGGTATAACAAGGAAAGGAAAGGAAGAAGCAAACATAAAGGGAACAGTATTATCGTACAAGCGTTAAACAAAGCATACAAACAAAGAAGAAAATGCGATATTAAAATACACAAAGACAATTACAACTACAGTATTACATTTACATTTGCAATAATGCATGCATTTGCACAATATTTCTATGAAAAGTCCTTCACACAGTGGAAAGCGAGATTTAACGCATTTTGCCTTTCTCTGCCAACTTCTCAGTAAACATCAAATATCAGTTACGTATTATCTATTTTATTGAGGACTTGAATAAGTTCTCGCTGTTTCGTGAAAATGAATGCTTTATTTAAAAAAACTAGTAAAGAACATGTCATTTAAAGTATTGTTCATCACTAGCTATTACTTTCTCCCATCTTTCTGGCAGCATACGAATACCACGTCGAAAGAACTCATCTTTTGAGGTTATCCTCGAATCGACCTATTTTTTGGCATCTTCATAAAAATGGAAGTGATGCTCTGCCAGGCCATGAGTCATCGATCGGAACAAATGGTAATCGGAAAGAGCAATATCCGGTGAATACGGCGGGTGGTATAGGATTTCTCATTTGAGCGTTTCCAAATAGGTTTTGACCGGTTTTGCAACATATGGTTGAGCGTTGTCATGCCGCCAAATTACTTTGTCGTGTCTCTTCTCGTATTACGGCTGTTTTTCCTTCAATGCTTGGCTCAAACGCATCAATTGTAGTCGATAGCGATCTCCCGTGATGGTTTCGTTGGGTTTGAGGAGCTCATAATATACTACACCCAGCTGACCCCACCAAATACAGAGTATAAGCTTGGAACCATGGTTATTCGGCTTTGCCGTCGATGTTGATGCATGGCCTGGCTTACCCCACGATTTTCTACGCTTCGAGTTATCGTAATGTATCCATTTTTCATCGGCAGTCACGATACGATGCAAAATCCTTTCCTTTTCTGCTGTTGGAGCAGCTGTTCACACGTGAAAAAACGCCGTTCCACGTCTCTCGGCTTCAATTTTCGGCTCCCAATTTCCTTGCTTTTGAATCATTCCTAATGCTTTTAAACGTTTGGCAACTGTTGTGTGATTAACTCCTAATGATTCTGCAAGTTCATTTTGCGTCTGACATGGGTCTTCATCGAGTAATGCTTTCAATTCTTCGTCTTCAGACTTTTTCGGTACGCCAGAACATTCTTTATCTTCAACATCAAAATCATTATTTTTAAAGCGTCTAAACCAATCTCTACATGTTGTTTCCGACAGAACATGGTCGCCGTAAGTTTCCACAATAATTCTTTGTGCTTCAGCTGCCGAGTTTTTTTTGAAAAAGTAATGCAGTAAAATTCCCCGCAAATACACTTTTTTTGACACGAAATTCGACATGTTTAATGCTATGAAAAAATATGTTGTTTACGCTTCGGCGGAATAACATATATTGTCATTTCGAGCCTAATGGTGGAGTTTCACAATGAAGTTGGCTGTAATATTGCCCGATGCAGAAAGACTAAGATAGCACCATCTGTCGGGAAATAGCGAGAACTTATTTAAGTCCTCAATAATATAACAAAAATTTATCAACAGATTCGTAATCAGTAACTTTAAAATCATTAACTTTAAAATGATAAATATAATATAGAAAACTGCTTCTTTATTAGAAAAACAATACTTAGAATATCAACTTTTTAGTACGATTCAACAAATTTTCGAAATTTAGCTCCAATATTTTGTTTATAACAAAATAATACTTTATTTTACCTAACTTATAGTAGATTAGTAATCAGTGACTACGAAAACATACGTTTAAATGAAGAAAACAGTATGTTTATGGGTTTTTTTTCAGAAACGCACTTATTCTAAAAAAACCCTTTTTTATCTAAATTTGTTTATAACAAAGAAAACATAAACAATATTCATGAAATAAATGAATATTTATCATAATTAAGTATTCAAATAGTAAAAAGCAAAGAACCTGTAACGATACATACAGGCGATCGTATCGTTACGCTGACTGCCGCTGAACATCACGCGGCAGTCAGCTGAGCGCGCAACCCCCGATCCGCGCTGTCACCGCGCCTTTCGAAGCGCTCACCGAAGTCTAGCCGAAGACCCGGCAGCGACGCTCGGGAACGATCGGCCGCCGAGCCGAACTCGCGGCGCTGCCGAGACGATCCTCGGCGAACGTCGCATACTCACGATTAATCTCGATCAATCCGAAATTCGGATTAATCAACGAAAGGAACCGAAGACGGAAAAAGACGAGTATATAATCTCGACAACTTTTGGGACAACAACTTTTGGGATCTCGACAACAAGGGATCAGTCTTGGATAGGCTTCAAGCAGTCTTTGGAGAGTCTTCGAAGAGTCTGAAGCGATCCACCGTCTAGGAAAAATCGTCAACGAATCTGCAGAGTGCCTCCAGAAGATCGAAAGTTCCGAGTAAGTAATCTACCAGGCCGCAGCCGTCGGCATCCGCGATTGCTTCCCGTTCTTTGCGATATTAAGATCGAACGGCGAGTTTGCCGTTACTCCGGTGTGTTCTCCGGAACGATCTTCGTTTGTGCCGTCTTTGCGATATAAAGATCGAACGGCGAGTTTGCCGCTACTCCGGTGTGTTCTCCGGAACGATCTTCGTTTGTGCCGTCTTTGCGATATAAAGATCGAACGGCAAGTTTGCCATTGCTCCAGTGTGTTTTTCGGAACGATTCTCTTTTGTGTCGTCTTTGCGATATAAAGGTAGAACGGCGAGTTTGCCGTTACTCCGGTGTGTTCTCCGGAACGATCTTCGTTTGTGCCGTCCTTGCGATATAAAGATCGAACGGCGAGTTTGCCGTTACTCCGGTGTGTTCTCCGGAACGATCTTCGTTTGTGCCGTCTTTGCGATATAAGGGTCGAACGGCGTGTTTGGCGTTGCTCCGGTGTGTTCTCCGGAACGATCCTCGTTTGTGCCGTCTTGGCGATATAGATATAGAGGCGATATAGATATAGATATCGAGAGATCGAGCGGCGAGTTTGCCGTTGCTCCGGTGTGTTTTCCGGAACGCACTCATAACTATATTTTTGTTTCTTCCTCTCTACTTCCTATAGGACTCAGAGCACGTAAGGATACCGGGGCAGAAAGAATCTTCGCCCACGTTCACCGATCGGCCGGCGCGGCCGCCGGCCCGGAGTAACCCCCATCGGAAAAGCGCATCGCGCCTTCCAAAATAAAAAGAAATTGACTAACGACCGCGACTAATAGGACCAGGGGATCAAGCCGTAAGGCATTGCGAACCTCTCCTGTCATCGAAAATCACGCGACGAAGCGAAGCGAATAATTACGGCGTGACGAAAAACAAGCGCAAGCCTTACGCTCGACGCACGGCCTACTTATTGCGCACCACAAGCGATAACGCGGCACGACGCGATGCGTTTTTGCGCAGTTTCTTATGTACAACGAGAGTCAGACTAGACGAAGACTCGGCATTTAAAGCCGAATGAAGTCTGCGACAACGCCCGCTCGAAATCTCTATCTCGGCCACCGCCCGCGAGTTTTCTTCCCCATCAATTGTACATTCTATGTATTAAAATAATTACTACTGACGAGTCGATAGTCACGCATCTAACTGAACCACCGTCAAGGAATACGGCCGTTCGCAGCGACGACGAGCCGAAGCGAAACGCCTCGCGTTGAGGCGGTACCCAAACAGTGGGGAACCTCGCACCAAATAAAACGCGGTCATTGCGTGCTGAAACGATAAAATAAAACGTCAGTGTCTACAAACACCGACCGACTTCGATTATTCACCAAGCTCACCTTCTCCTAATAAAACTTCTGCGCGCGATTCGCTAACGATGATCGCGACGCGGGGCCGGATCGAAAAAAGAGAACGAACCGGAGGCGCGACCGTTACAAACCAAAAAGCAATAACGCGAAGAGAATAATTAAAATTGATGAATTCTATGAAATATAATCGGAAAATGAAGAAGCGAGACATATGTGTCCCGCTGTGACGCAAAGGGTTAAATATTTTATTATTATTATTATTATTATTATTATTATTATTATGTGAAGCTGTTCCGTATAGTACGTGCTGTCATGCGGAAAGCCAGCTGGCGAGCCGGTGCTGCGTGGCGAACAGCCTGACTCTCAGGTGCTGGTTTCTTGCAGGCGAGAGCGCGGCACTTCAATCGGCGTCCCGCGCGCAGCTATTGGTACCGACCGCGGCCGTTACGCGACACGCTCCGCGATTTCGCTGCTCGCAGTCAAGATTCGGCCGCCCGGGAACATAATCGGGCGTGACGGCGCACCGCGCGACTTTACCTTCGCTTGGCCCGACGCCGATTGTGGCAACTCTTTGCTATAGCTTTGTATGACTGTCGCGCTCCTTGTTACCGACGCGTTCTAGACCTTCCTAGAGCAGCCTTTCTCCTGAAGTCTGGATTTGAACCACCGCTCTATACATTCTGCTGAGTATAAAGCGGCGCCAATATACTCTGCTGGATTGAGACTAATAGTTCGAATCTATTGATCCGATTTCGTGTCTGCAGCGTTGCCGTAGTTTCAGGAACGGCTTGGCCGTCTCCTCTGGAGTTCATCTTCTTCCCAAGTGTCCGAAGAACCTTGGCGATCACAAAAGCGACTTAATCGCCTTCTCTAGAGCTTAGAGCTCTCGTTCCAAGCATCCACGGGACCTTAGCTCTTTACTCAGGAACGACTTGGTTGCCTCCTATTTGTTAGAACTAAGCCCTCTTCTTCCACGCGACCTTAGGACCGTGGTCCTAAGGTTTACTGCTGGCCGTCACGTCCGAAAGGGCAGACCCTCGGAAACGACGGAGGTCGTTTCCTCTTTGCGTTCTTTGATGTGCTTCGGGTTGTCATCCTTCGTTGGCAACATTGACGCGTATGTCCCACAGGACTTTACCTAGTGCTCTCGCTATTGTAAATAGTTGCGTTATTCTACTGCGTTATTTGATTACGTTACTCTATTGCGTTTACATCATGTTGCATTTTTACTTCTTCTGCGTTCTTACTTGCATCTACTTGCGATCTCCTCTCGTCTCCACTGCGTTCCGCCGCTATTCCTCAGGGTGTTACTGTTACTTGTGCCTAGCATTGCGTATCTCCTTCATGGCTTTTGCCAGTCTTCTGAGAATTCAGACATTAGGCCGGGACGATCGGTCGGTCGTCTACTCGATCGAGCAGCATAGACGCGTGCGGATATCGCTCTGTGACCCGTTGTTTACCCGCCAGCTCTCTGGAACCATCATTTGTTCGATATCGAATGCGCCGATTTATTTGCGTACCGAACATGCTATGTACGTTGCGCATGTTCGTGAAACTTCACTAATATCGCAATACGACTACGATGCGCCAATTGATCGGAAATGCCTAAAATAGGTCTGAAAACGCCCAACTTCGACCATAAAAACTGAGAATTTTGCGCCAAAAAGACAATCTACCATCAGACACGGACTAAGAAGATCGCTAAATAAGCCAATTTCAAGAGCATCGATACTAAGAGATATTCTGTTCCTAGGGGATGACTTCAATCGTTTCCGCTGCAATAACGCGGTCTTCGCACCTCACCTATTAGGTGTTTCGGTTAATTTTTGCTGTTTTTTGCTTGAAAAACATTTATTTCAATTACAAAGTGAATCTATCAATCAATCAAAATATTTTTCATTATTTTGTATTATTTCTTCCCATCTTTCTAGTAAGAGGTAAATTATGCGACAACAGAACGACTTAGATTTTGAAGCAATTCATTCATCCACACACTTTTGGACTTCTTTCGAAAGCGTGTATCTTGAAGGCCATGCTGCATTGAACGGAACGGAAATGACAATCAGTGGGGCCAGGTCTGGAGAATATATGGTATGAAGAACCTCCAATTTGAGCTCTGCCAGCTTTTATTTAACGACTTTTGCAACATGTGGTCGGGCATTGTCGTGGTTCAGAATCACTTTTATTTTGTTGTGGGCGATTTGTGATCATTTTTTTATCTAGGGTTAGCTTTAAACTGTATAATTGGTGTCGGTACTGGTCAGATGTAACAGTTTCTTTCGATTTTAAGAGCTCATAATACAATATTTCTTTGATCCCATTAAATACAGACCAAATACAGAACAATGTTTAATGACTATGAATAATTTTTTGCCTTTTGACGTCGATGTGGATCATTGGCTTGAGTTTACCCATGACCTTTTGTGTTTAAGGAGGCACATATGTTTGTCGGATAAAAAAATCAATTTTTTTTAATTTGCTTATTCGATTGTACGTAGTTTCAAGAATCTGTGGCTAACAGCGTATCACTACTCGCAAAATTGACGGAGATATAGATAAAAACGTGCGAGCGTACGAACGGCGGTTCGGACGCTCGGCCGGCTGGCGCGCACGGGGCTCGAGGCAATGGATACGCAGCTGTTTGTTGCAACCTATTTGCGAGGGGCCACCCGACCGGAATCGTGCATGTTCATATAGGTCATAGGCTCGCTCTTGTCCATGTCAGGTAGCCTAATGAAAGTAACAGTCCACAAGAAAAAGTAGAACGCTGGTTTAGTAGCTCACAACTCTTTGAATAGTGCAATCAGCGAAACACGAAATAAAACGACGGACGATTGATAAAAAAGGATCGCATGTAGTCCGCAGTAAACAGCCGAAGAAAAGAAGATTACCTCCAATGAATATGCAGATGGAAAGCGGGGAAACGTATGCAAGTAAAGCCACGAAGAAATTGCATGAAAAATCGGACGTTACGTTTCATCCTGAAATGTCATATTGTATTTTGTAAGACCGTGTTTGCAGCAATATCTGAATATGTCGCATGTAAACAATGTGGGAGGCGCAATTCTATTTTTACAATTGAGTGTTCGCGGACTCGGTTTCAAATTAAATGTTAAGTGTACTACGTGCGACAAGATAATTAATAGCGTATATTCGTCACCGCTAATAGGCATTGCGTACGAGATCAACAGATGATTGGTTTCCGCTATGCGTATTCTTGGTGAAGGACACCGAGGAATACAACGTTCTTGCGGCATAGTGGATTTGCCGAAATATGTCGCACAGACCTCCTATGACACGATTATAAACAATATACGCACTGCCGCGAAAGCTGTTGGAATGCAATCTCTGAAAAAGGCTGCTGCAAGTGAGATCCAATAAACCAATGATGCTGCACATCCATATGTACGAGACGGCCTAAAAGTATCCGAAGACGGCACCTGGATGAAATGCGGCTTTTCTGCGTTATTTGGTGTCGCGAGTATTATCAAATGTTATACGGGGAAAGTCATCGATCTTGTTGTCAAAAGTTCATATTGCAAGGAATGTGAAGCTCATGAAAAAGAGAAGGGTTTTGCAGAATATGAGGAATGGATGCAGTCTCACGAGGAGCAATGCTCCACAAATTATATTGGAAGTACAGGAAAAATGAAATGTGACGCCACAGTTCAAATGTTCCAACAATCACTCGAATTATATAATACCACATACGCATATTATATTGGCGACGGCGACTGTAAAACGTTTGCCTTTCTTTGCCCTTCTTAACGTGCGTATATATAATAATATAGTACCGAAAAGATTAGAATGTGTGGGCCATGTGCAGAAACGCATGTATAGGTGGCTCCACACATTAAAAAGACATAAAAAAGTAGTGACAACCATGAAGTCGAGGTCGACGAGTCTCGAAGACAAGGGAAAATTAACGGCATCGTTAATTGACAAGTTAACAGTGTATTATGGTTTGGCAGTCCGAAATAATTGTGACTCACAAGGGACATTCGGCAACGCGGAAATTCAAAAAAATCTGAAACTCTGCATAATTGTAGAGCAGATATACCTAATAACAAAACAATTTTTCGTTGGTGCCCAAAAACGGTTTTAAGGGTGGAAACAACCCCTTGAACAAAGTTGATTTTTGTCTTTCTAAGCGAATATTATCGAAACTATTATCGAAAGATATGAAAAAATGTTTTAGACAAAAGTTTTATGGTTTTAAAAGTACTTTATTATGCTATATTTCGATTTTTTTAAAATGTAAAATTGTATATAAAATACCCCCCCTCCTTCTCTTTTTTCAAATTGTTAAAATCAATTGTCCAACCAAAATAAAGCTTATTTTATGACAAATTCAACCATATATAATAACATTATGTTTGGAAAAGGCAATATTGAAAAAAAAATTAAAAATGCTCTTATATACATGCTACGCGTACCAAACTTATGGGTTCGCTGCTTGACGATGGCATTTCTTTCTCCCTCATAATTACTGACTGTAAAAGGTAAGGAAGGAATAAAAACAGGTAATCTAAGAAAAGAATAAAGTTGATGTTAAGAAATAAGTTGAAGAAGAACAGCATGATAAGGAGGACGCAGAGAGAGTGTATATAACCCTAATATAGATAATCTTTTAAATTCAATTGTAAAGAACAAATAAGGAAATGAATGATATGAAGAAAAAAGGAGAACACACACGGATTTAATAATGAAAAATATAATTTATAAATTTATTCAGTGTACATTTGTGTGTATGTGTTTTGCTTCATTCAGTATATAGGTTTTATTAATTAAGTAGTCGATATAGATATTCGAGTGAAAGATATCTTATATTTTGGTATGGATTATAATATATACAAATTTTACAGGAATTGAGGACAGTAAAATATTATTTATTCTATATAATTATTACAATAATGATATTGCATACAATAAAGAAATGTTCAAAACAAAAATATTGCTTGCACCATGCACAACGTATAAAAGCCATTTTACCACAAATGCTACATTTTGGTATACGTTTTTCTTCTTTAAAATAACAATAATCGATTGGATTATGAAATTTTTCAGGCCGTGTTGATAAATAACCACTTTTATACCAGCTATATCTAAATAAATTTCGAAATCTTGGAGAAGACAGTTGATTATGTGTTAAAGATTGCAATTTTATTATGTTATTACGTAAATGTAAATTTATGTCATAATTATTTATAATAACACTATCAGAAAAGCTTCGAACAAAATTTTTCCAGATTCTGAAACCAAAAACATCTAATGGCTGTATAAAAGCAGTTGTTTTTTTTGGTATTGTTAGAATATTTACATGTTTGTCTTTTGGTACAAGTTCTTCCAATTGGTTCGGGCAATGTCCTGTCCATGAATCAAGCAGTAGTATACTTTTCTCTCCAGTGTTTGGTAGATACACTTCTTGGAACCAATTTTTGAAATGTTCAGTTGTCAATTTCCCTGATTTTGAAGCCGCAATGTAAATATTCACTGGTCTAAAAAGAGTTTGTTCTACTTGTGGTCCAAAAACACCAGTAGATTCTTTTAATACTATATACAAAGGCGAAAGGAGATGTCCATCTGCAGATATAATAGGCATAATGGTGTAGCTATGAGTCATAGCAGATAAAGATTGGATAGTAGCTCCAACTGTCTTCACTCCTACATTAGCTAATGTTCTTCCTGCATGTATTTCTAAATTAAAGCCACTTTCGTCTGCATTATAAGTTGATTCAGCACCGATTACATTAATATGTGGCTTTACTGTATTTACAAATTTCTCAGCGTTTTGACGTATAGTTAGATCAGTTAAATGAGAAGACCGCGTTTTAAATGCAGTTATTTTACGTGATGTAATACGATGTGCCTTTTTAAAATTCCATATCCACCAATTTCCTGCTTTAAATGAAGAAAAATCCACTTGTTCCTTTGCTTCTAGTGCCCATTTTCGCAGATTTATATCATGAATAATAAGTCCTCTATTAACAGCTTCTTGGAATTTTATAAGAACATATTCAGCAATAACTACAAGTTTGTCTGTATTTGAACCCCCACGCATTACATGTTCTTGCCATCTGTGCAATTGTTGAATAGATTTTACCTAGAAGAAAACAAATCTCAATATTAAACAATTCGAATTCAAAAATAAAAGAAGTTATATACGAATTAAATGTTCACGAAACATCAAATTGTAAAACTTAAAATAAAAAACAACGCGACTCTAACTATATAATTTACAGCTTTGGTCATAAGTATAAAGCATCTCTAACTCATTGTATTTTCCTAGAAATCAATGCATATACTCATAGTAAATATATAATCTCTTTACAATAAATATTATATTAATATTTTATAATATAATGTGTATATTATATTTATGTATATTATATTTATATTATAATTTATATTATATTAATATTATATTATATTACAATAAATATTGTAAAATAAATATTATTTTCCACATATTCTTATATTATATTTCTTTATTATATTATTTTTCCATATACTCGTATACTATATTATGTTCTCCATATATTCATATAGTATGTTTTTGTTACACAATTTAAATAAATTTTTTGGGATGCTTTATACTTATAGTCAAAGCTGTATGTACAATGACCGACAATGATGCGTTCCGCGAGAGGGGAAATAGAGTTCTCTCTGTCGCGGAACGAATCACTGCCGGTCACTGTACACCGTAAAAGCCTCAAGTATTTTACTATATATTATTCTTCTTATTTTTTAATTAAACTTTACTTTTCTAAAACGATGTTGTACAGAAGTAAGAGATAAATGTCCTTTCTTTCCACTCTTCCAAAATTCGATTGCCTTTTTCTTATAATTTAAGTTTACATTTCCACCTTCATCATCCACAGTGCAAACTTCATTTCCATAATTATCTTCTTCAGGATCAATATCGTACACATCTACAAATTGTACGTCATGCGGTTCTGATGGATCGTCAAAATCAAGTCCCCACTCATGCTCGATCGTAATATCGTGATGTATAGCACTCTTTATTAAATCAGTAATTGTATCATGGAGTTCCACCTCTTGATGATTAACAGGAGTTATTGCAATATTTGTGAAATGAAATGTCGCAATTAACAAATTAATAACATTAGCTGGATTTATTACTGACATTATGAGACAAATCTTAAGCATATTTTAATTAAACATTTCTCACAGCAATAATAATATACGTACTGCTTCAATAACTGCTTCAATAACACTGAAATGTATTCCAAAATGGACAGCTTTTATATGCAAATGAATGAAGATAACATATGTCAATATAATGAACCTTGATTGCACTGTACTTGATAAAGAGTGCTATTTTGGTCGCACAGTCATAAAACTTGTGACAAGTATTTTGCATGTTGCCATGATGTACACACACGTGCGCACGTACAAAAACACACATACACACACACACATATTTATTTATATTTACGCGTGTCGTTTAAATTAATGAAAAAGGTAGCCGCAATGTTGGCAAAATAAACGTCTATTACGTGAAATTTTATAATTTATAACATTTTTAAATATTAGTGACTGTATCCTTATCATGCTATTTTTCTCCTACTTACTTCTTAACATCAACTTTATTGCTTTTTTAGATTTTCTATTTTCTTCCTTCCTTATCTTTTACAGTTTGCAATTATGAGGAAGATTTGAGGAAGAAAGAAATGCCATCGTCAAGTAGCGAATCCTTAAGTTTGGTACGCGTAGCATACATATAAGAGCATGTTTAATTTTTTTTTCAATATTGCCTTTTCCAAACATAATGTTATTATATATGGTTGAATTTGTCATAAAATAATCTTTATTTTGGTTGGACAATTGATTTTAACAATTTGAAAAAAGAGAAGGAGGGGGGGTATTTTATACACAATTTTACATTTTTAAAAAATCTAAATATAGCATAATAAAGTACTTTTAAAACCATAAAACTTTTGTCTAAAACATTTTTTCATATCTTTAATAGTTTCGATAATATTCGCTTAGAAAGACAAAAATCAACTTTGTTCAAGGGGTTGTTTCCACCCTTAAAACCGTTTTTGGGCACCAACGAAAAATTGTTTTGTTATTAGGTATATCTGCTCTACAATTATGCAGAGTTTCAGATTTTTTTGAATTTCGGCGTTGCCGAATGTCCCTTGTCAGTAAAAAATCTGAAGGACGCGATTTGGACCACATTTTACCACAAAATTTCCACTGACGTCAAGCCACAACACATGTACTGTCTGCCCGGAGCCAATAGTTGGTGTACGTGGCAAAAGCGAAGACTAAGGGCTCTCTACAAAATTGCAAACATCAACCTGCTTTACTGGAAATTGTACAGATAGCCATCAAGCCCGCATACGATGCTTTAAATTAAGAAGATTTATTGAAAAGATGCGTAGGCGGTTATATGCAAAATAATAATGAAAGTTATAACCAGAATATTTGGAAGTTTGCGCCCAGGACGAACTTTGGTAGCCTGCGCATTGTTGAAATAGCTGCTTACGTGACTGCGAGCATTTTTGATGACGGATCCGATTCATATCTACGAGTAATGAATTTGTTGGGCACCTTAACTGCACGAAATGCATATCAATATTACAAAGAAGAGAACTCGAACCATCTGATGCACGCCCGCATCAAAGCGCAACAAGCGACAAGGGAGGCTCGAATTGTTCATGGAGTTTCTCTATCGAAGCAACACATGGCTAACGAGGCGCAGGAAGGTACCTCTTATGGCGCTGGTTTAGCTGAGCAATAGTAAATTTGATTATTCAAAAGTTATATTATAAAATGTTCATGTCAAAACTTTAAACGCGTTTTTCTCAAAACGTTGTTTTCCGTCAATGTCGGCACGATAACTCGTCGAGTTTTCAATATGTTTGGATGCGCTTTGGATGGACGAAAATATTCGTAATTAAATTCTTTATCGTCTATCGGGGGCTTTTTTCGATTTTCCGTTTTGTTTCTCTTTTATAACAAAAAATGTGACGAGATTTTGAGGAAAAATCGCATTTTTTTGTTTAAAGTTACACCATTTTGTTAATTTTGCGAAACTCAAAAATCCCCCTCGATAGACAATAACCACAACCTTTATGTTTAAAAAAAATATTTTTGTTTTGCAGATCGCACGAACGTAGGACGGAATCATGCCGAAACTGCAAAAATCGGGGTTCACGCCATGTTGCGCCATTTTCACGTATTTGCTCAATCGAACTTAAGTTTAAATTTTTTTGTACTGAAATATATGCCATATAATTTGAAAAAAAAATTCCGCATTGATATCTCTATCTCAAGCAGAGAAAAAAATTCCCGAGTATATGCCTTTTTTACGAGTGATAACATACAGTCTGTAAAGTAAGAGCGTGTACGGCATAAATGGCAGTTGGCTTCAAATATCGTCCTAGTTTCTTTGTGAGCCGATAGATGAAATCTTTGTCGTGAATGATTTGTCACAAAAGATTCAGTTGGCGTCGAACTCTAACCTGAGAAACACGTTAACCTCCATGAGTGCCGCATACGCATCGCGCTATGAGGCTGTGTTCCTTTGTTCCCACCCCAAAGAACCCACAATGTCATATGCAGTGGCTGCTAAATACATGGGAAAGTCAAAATCATTCGTCGCTAAGTGGGTTCAGCAATATAAGAAGATAAAAAATGTCGATGACTTACCAGAACGTGGCTCGATAGGCAAAGTGACGCCGAATATGGAAAAAAAATTGTGAATTTGTTTAAGCGGAACCCGACCTTAACATTGCGACAAGGAGCAGCAAAATTAAAACATAAGGCTATAGAAGTATCACATACAACTATTCGAACCCATCTCCTTGCGTATAGCCTCAAATATCGAAGCACAATGAAAAAACCACTGTTAGGCGAAAACATGTGACGAAAAGATTCGCTTGGGCAAAGGAGAATTTGGACCGAGATTGGAGTAACGTGATCTTTACGGACGAAGCTTCTGTTTGGGGATATACTGCCACCCGACATTACTGGTCAACCTTGACCAATAGATTAATACAACAGACTGTTAAACACCCTGTAAAAATTCATCTTTGGGGCTGCTTTTCAAAACAGAGTTTTGGAACGTTACTTCTATTTATATACAATTTAAATGCTCCGAAAATGCTTAAAATTTATGAGAAGCGTTTGTTGCCGACTGCTGAACGATGCTTCATAAAAAAAACGAGGACTGGATCTTACAGGAAAACAACGATCCAAAACACTGGAGCAAGCTTTGCATCGAGTGCAAAGAGCAGCCTGGCATCGTCACACTTGATTCCATCGCCATCGCAGTCGCCACATGCAAATCCCATTGAAAATATGTGGGCATATCTCAAGCACAAGCTTCGAGGAAAAAGAGTGTGCACTTTGAAACAGCTGACACAACAAATTCGTCTCATTTGGAGGTCTTTACCGAACGCATACGCAGCCAACTTAGTGGAAAGTATGCTTCGGAGATGCCAGGAAATTATCAATGCCGGTGGTGATTGGACTCATTATTAATGGTATAGCATTTTTCTTCTCATGGAGTACAACAAATGCATGTACTTAAAAATCATTAAAAATAAATTTTTCTACACCTTTACCCGTACACGCTCTTACCATGAAAGAAAGAAGGCGTACTAGGTGGCGACGGGACGCTATGCGTTCGGGACCTGCATCTTATTACCGTTCCGAAGAGAGAAAAATATCGAGAGCGCGGTAGTCGCTAGACCAAGAATCGAACCCGGGTCTTTCGCTTGCCTAGCGACCGCTCTAAACCACTCTTACCAGGAACTACGATGACTACGCCCGTTTACAGACGCTGCCGGTAAAGTCTCCATTTGGTGCGTGTCCGACCTACGCCCATTTCCTGGCAACTCGTGTCTGTGGTACGCCTATAATTCCGGGTTTATGAAACACGGCATTGCGCACAAACTTACATCTCGTTCAATAGCACATGATTCTTTTTCTGTACATATACATTTCTATACACATTTTTGTAAAAAATTACATCTTTTAAATATTATCCAAATTATTATCTCTTGTTACATTCGTAATTCGTAACAAGAGCAGGCGGTAATTACCAGTCGACACACAGCATTAGTTACGAGTAGTAAAACAAGACGGGTTCTAACCCACTTTTTAATATGAATTTTCAAGAACCTGACCTTTCTTAATGAAATCTTTTTGATCCTGACTTTTTTAATGAAATCTTTTTGAACCTGACCTTTTTAATGAAATCTTTTTGAACCTGACCTTTTTAATGAAATCTTTTTGAACCTGACCTTTTTAATGAAATCTTTTTGAACCTGACATTTTTAATTAAATCTATTCGGACCTGATCATTTTAATGAAATATAATTAATACCCCCCTATTTATTGATACCTCCCTATTAATACCCCCTCGTTATTGATACTCTCCCTTCTCCCCAGAATTGTTTGATTTTATGGGCAAGATGGCGGGCGGCTGTGATGTCACGCACATGTCCGGAGAAAAACGTGCCGGGATGTAGATAGGCTCGAACCTGGGCCCCGCGGTTGCCATCGGCGCTCGAACCTCCTAGACCACTGCCTCCTATTGCTAGTAGACGTCACGTTTACGGGTAAGATGGCAGCCGTGACGTCACGCACATGTCCAGAGAGAGAAACGTGCCGGGATGTAGGTAGGGTCGAACCTGGGCCCCGCGATTACTATCGAACCTGAACCCCGCAATTACTATCGAACGTCTATCAGACGTCTCTCGAACGTCTATCGAACGTCTCTCGAACGTCTATCGGACGTCTATCGAACGTCCATCAAACGTCTAATAATCATCATACCGCAAATAAAGAACTATATTTTTATCAAACACAATTATCATATAAAATCCTAAGAGGTGAAAGGGGATAAGCGTGTTGGAAGAAACATCTGTATATTTGAAAATAATGTTTTATTAAGCGTCGTACAATTCTCTCCAAGACCACCAATTGAAAATGTTTAGTACATTTTGTAAGGCACAATTTTTCATATAATTATTACATCGAAAAGTATTATTCAATTTTTGCGGAGAAGGCATGTCATCGCAATCGGTGTCCACGGTCTTAATGATCACGTTGCTTATCACATTGTCATCTAGAAGGTGTAACAACCATTCCCGCTTCTTATGCTCCTTTACATACACAAGTTGAGATGGGACATCTTCAAGCTCGCCATACATATCACCCACCACAGCTGTAATAATCAAATGTTCAGCTCTGCAGTATTTGACGGTTCCATCTTCTCATCGTAAACCATGATGATTAGCCGTTAACCAGTAGACTCTGGATTTGTCTGATCTTGTGAGCAGATGCCATGGCATCGGACTCGTGAAGATGTAGTGTGAAAGAATAGTTCCATTCTTCAGTATCGCCGCTTCTTTTACAATAAATCTCTTTCCAACCATGTACCCTTGTAGATCCACAAAAGTCGGCACATCCATGGTGAAATATTCTCCGACACGTCCGGCAGAGAAATGTTGTTTACTTTGTTGCACTTTGTTGCATGTATTATTCTCTTCTCGTACATACTTTCTGATGTTAGCTAAGTTTGCGCATCATGTTGGTTAGCGGGCAGTATTCAACTACACAATCATGCAGGATGAGACAATATATGGTAGTATGCGCCAGTATATTCTCCTTACAACCAAATTCTATCCGCATATCCACATTGGCACTCTTGACAGACTCATTTTGACGCGAAAAGTCGATAACCACGAAAGGACCTAGCTGCCGAAAGTCGGTAATTCCTAACCATATCTCAGCACTATGGCATTCATAATACGATTTACGGAAACGTCTATACATATCGTAAAGTATGGCGTATTGATTTTTTGCAAAGTCCAAATTCATGTCATCGTACGAATAACACTCTGAATTCAAATAGAGCTTCGCGTTGATCAATTTGCTGTCGTCGAAATGAGTTATATTTTCCGACATGACATTCTTCCGGCCAGTCTGCAGCGCAAAGATAACATACCGAGGTTTCTCCAAATTAGTAGCAGTTTTGACGGTCCACAGGTGTTTGGCCGTGCTTTGCAGTAGAGGAAATTCATACAGATCCCACGAGCGGAAACTCATACTCAGGTATCGTCCGATCTCCAAAGTTTTCAGCATGGAAAATTTATTGATATCGTTCAAAATTACGTGAGGCATTCGCCATTGTATCTTGAATAGCTCAATCTTAGGATCCAGCGCTGAAGATCCTAGTAGACTGTTGTTGTCGCTGCGCGATCGTAATAAAATCAATTCGTGACGCGCGTTAATCACTATACGTTTGTAGTCTTCACAGAGTCCTAGCAACACGCTGAGTGGTACACAAAAGTTGAAGTATCCGTCCGGCGAAATAGTGTCAGTCGTATCCCACGCGGCAATTTTCATGATAGTATTTTGGTCTGAAGATACCGATACATGGTTTTTGAGTGTCGAAGTTATTCCCACGTTTCTGTTACGATCAATCTCCACAACATCCAGTTCATAACGGATCTCATCAAACATGAATGCAACGCAATTATATCCCAACGTTACAGTCGCACCATCGACTGTAACTTGTTTCGTCACCTTCCCCTCGACATAGAGATAACTCTCGCATGGCAATATGTATAAATCCTGCTGCTGTATGGGTATCTCGTCGCTATATCCAAACGTTGTGTTAGCGTACGGATTGTACGGTGTGTACGTATGTGTCTCAATCTTGACGATGCGCTCGTCAAAGACCGGTTCATTTCCAATGTTCAAAATGTCAATCATCTTTCTCAATCGTTTCGTACGATGAATCATAGAGATTTAAAAAATTCAACGTTCAACGCGCTGAGTTTCTTTCGAACGAGGGATTTTGTACTGTTAATCGAGTGTCTTGTAAAAGATATGTTTCCAGCTTGTTCTCGTGTTCGACTTGATTCACCACAAGCATTTCATAGATTACGTTTATTGTCGTCGCCGCCGCACGTGCAATCTAATAGTAATATCTTCTCCTCGAAAATCGAGCGATTGTCCTTCTTGATCAACAACATGCACCGTTAAATCTGTAATGCTCCCTGCGATGATTGGAAGGAAATGACATGTGTCGGTGTTTCCGATATCTTACATCCTGGTGGCACCTTAGACGAGAATTCATGTATCGTATGTACACGCATACTGTTACTGTACGCACCACTGACAGCTGCATTCTGTACGAATGATATTCACGTTGATAATCTTAATCGGTGCGTCCGATTGGTTCGTACCATTGGTGCGGTTCTAATATACGACTCGATAAGAATTCCAAAAGCGAGCCACTGTTGTTTGGTTTGTTAAAATTTATTCTATAAACACATTTTATTTCACTCTTCATCGTATTATTATTGGCACGAATTATTATAGGATATTCATTCTCATCATCTCTATATGGATTATTTTTGGAACGCACTGCTTTTGGAGAATGTGAAATTGCATGATTTAGATATTCGTATGTGGCGCGCAATTCATACGATCCTTCAGGAATCGTAATTTCTTCACTAGCACCATAGTAAAATTTATTATTCGACGAATTTACGTTTGGTATCATATTGCATGCTTCGAAATCCGTTAAACCGAGCTCGTAATCACCATCGCTCAAATTTATAGCGGGAAAGTAGCTCACCGTAAAGGTGCTACTGTTGCCAGTCAACGTAAGTGTTAGCGACATGTTTGCAAACTGCCGAACGAATACTGACTGCTGTTACTGAAATGTCATCATCATCATTTAAATTGATCCTCTACTGTTTGGAGAAACTACAAGCATAATTGTCCGCAAATGCTCTGGTTGTAATGTTGATAAGACGTGCGATTGTACACAATTTTCACTACATCTCTCTCAAGGTATCGAATCAATTCCTTGGGTGGTCGAAGATTACCAAAACTGTCAAATACACCGCGCGATTTCCTCTTTTCGCATACGCCACCCAGTGCGTACCTGGTCCCCCTGTGTTATCTAAATTTACAATACTGCTCTCATTTTGACGTACTCCATCTATCGGTAAGGCGTCACGCATGAAAACACCTCGAATGAAAGATATACGCATACGTCTCGCTAGTCTTTCCAACTGTACATTAGTCATTGCACCCGTGGGCAATTTTAGTGTTTCTTTGACGTTTTTTTTTTCCGCAGCGCCTTTCCCGCGCTTGTACAGAGCAAGATAGATTCCGCGATCTTCCATAGCGCGATGATGACGTTTTAATTCTTCCAGCTGGCGTTGTGCGGCTTTGCCATCATTCACCGCTTTTGCAACACCCGCCGCTCCACCGACTAGTGAACCGAGAACTTTTAGTAATAGTAGAATTGGTAAAATACCACCCCGTTTTGCTAATGGAAGTGCTCGTTTTATTTCTTGGACGACTTCCTTTTTTTCATGCCCATGTCCATGCCGATTTTCGTCTTGGCTTTCATTGCAGTCCAAACGGCTGCAGCAGCAGCTCTCTCGCCTAGAGTTGAATCTTTCGAAATTATGCGTTTCCGCGCTTTCGCAGCTAGAATCTCACGTGCCGATCAGTGAGATTGTTGCTACGCGAATAGGTTATATCGTGCTCACGACACGCTGCGTGCAATAAATTAATGCCTTGATTGCCTCTGTCTAATCGTTTTGCCAAGCGAATTCCAGGACCACAAATTTAATATCCGGGAATGTATAGTTCGATAGAAAGCGCATTTATCGCCCAATTCAACAGACCGTCGTCGACTTTTACTTTTGTCGACGACATTCACTACAGTCCTTGATCAGCGGTGTCGGACCGTCGATATGCGCTGCCACGGACGATTGTAATGTTCTAAACACCGACGAAACTGCTGAACCTCTGGATCGACTTTTAAATGTTCGGGGAGTCTGTCCTGTATATCGTCAATATACTTTGCAAATTCTCGTAACACAACAATTTTCGGTATGTATTTCAGTTGTTCGGAGGTTAGCTCTCGAATATCATGAGTATCTGTCAGCAGGAGCAACATTTTCTAAACTGGGTGTTTCCAAGATCGACGCGCTTATATATATACTCAAACGCAAAAAACCCGGTACACTAAAAATTTGGGAAAAAATTACAAAATTTCAAATGATCATAACTTGGTAAATAATAAAGATACAAATATGCGCAGAAATGCAAAATGAAGCTTGAAACGTCCTCTTTAAGAATATCTGAATGGAAATTATGCTCAGCCATTTTTTTCAGAATGGCGGATGATAAAGTGAGAGGATGCAAAATTGATAATCAAAGGTCCGTGTTTGCGGTGCATGGTGTGCATCAGGTATCGCAGCGTAATGGGACCAAATGCACATGAAAGTATAGAGTGTTATCTTTAAAATGCTACTTTACCGAGCTCGATGTGATCATTTTTCACTGAGTTGTTCCAAATTTTGCTAAAAATGCGGTTTTCTTGTTAAATTTGCATAATTCAGTGAATAAGTATCGCATCAAGCTCTATAACGAAGTATTTTAAAGAAAACATTCTATACTTTTAGATACTTTTCGTCCCATTGAGCTGCGACACTTACTTTGCTCCATGCGCCGTCGCACGCTCGAACCTTTTTTTAGCAACTTTTCATGTTCTCCTTTTCATCACCCGCCATTTTGAAAAAATATCGTTGCGCACAATTTCGATAGATCTTTCGAAAAGTACGGTTTCAAAGCTTTCAAACCGTTTTTGAAATTTGCTGCTAGGATATTTAGGTGTCGAGATATTTAATTTCGAATTTGCAACAAATGTCGATTCAGCGAGGCTTAAGGGGCTAAGAGGCTCTGCGGTTCGTTTGGCTCTTTCATAATTTCAATAGCCGCGTTCATTATTCTCTATACAATAATTTACACAATTCTGCGAATTGGAAATTTAATTTTTATCAAAAGTTATTATTCTTTACCCTTCAGTTACGCATGATCACTGTGGTATACACTTTAGTTCGCGAAGCTGTCCCTAGCTCTCTACCTTCTCCATACGATTGGCCATTATGGTACACAGCTTGAATATGCTGTTCAAGATCGCGCCTGAGTTCGCGGTGACCCGGCGCGCGGGATGCCGAGTCGCTGGACGCCACCTGAACGTCGAAATTCCCTGGCGCTCCTAGTCCACGGAGCCGCCGCAACGCGGCGATCTGGGTTGTCGCGCGCGCGAGCCTCTCGGCTTGCACGCGAGTTCGAGCTGCCCAGGGCATATAAGAGTGCCCGCGGAGACGATCAAAGATTGTCTTCGTACAGCTTTTGGCCTTCGTACGGTCCACCGCCGATAGTGGCACTATCTCTTGTACGCTGGACTTCGCGAGTTTGTCAGTACGCCGGACTTACGTTCTGGCTTGACTGAGATTCTGTCGGTGCGCCGGGCTTTAACGCCTGGCTTGACTGGATTTTTCTTAAATGTATGTGCCAAGACAATAAACAAAGACAAACAATTTTCCTTTTCCGAACGTATTCACTCCGATAAGCGCTGCCTCGTGCGACTTTTCTTTTTCCGTGATCTTTTCCTTTCGAGGCGCGTTGCTTCGTGCAACTTCATCAATTTAAACTTCATCAATTTAGTATGACCGATTTATTGTTTCAAATTCGTTAAGAGACAGACATCGAACATCTGTTCAAATTAAAAACAATTTAAGGGATGTCCGCAACATTAATGTATCCGTTAACACCGTTCGCAGAAGATTAAAGGAACAAAATCTGCTTTCGCGCAGGCCAGCAGCTGTACCTTTGCTTAAATGTCATCATCGCGTAGCTCGACTCAATTTTGCAGTTGAGCATAGAGACTGGACTTACGCAGACTGGAGCAAAGTACTCTTTAGCGATGAATCTCGTTTTTGTGTCTATTCTCCAGATGGACGAGAACGAGTTTATCGTCGCGATGGAGAACGATTTGCAGACTGTACGGTAAGTGAGAGGCGTAGCTACAATGGAGGCTCTGTAATGATTTGGGCAGGAATTTCAGCTAATGCTCATACAGATCTGCACTTTTTTGACAAGAATATGAACGCAGATGTATACGTGGAAGACATACTCATTCCGTATGTTGTTCCGTACGCACCCTTCATCGGAGAGAACTTCTTGTTTATGCAAGACAATGCTCGACCACACACTGCGAGAAGAGTGCTTGATTTCTTCGATGAAGTTGGCATAAATCGACTCGATTGGCCAGCAAATAGTCTAGATTTAAATCCAATCGAACACTTATGGGACAACCTCGGCAGGAAAGTACGAAATCCGTACCTGCTCCTCAGTCACTGCGAGAACTGCGAATAATTCTCGAAAACGAATGGAATACAATTACGCAGGATGAAATTAAAAGACTAATAAGGAGTATGCCTGATCGTATGAATGAGGTAATACGCGCACGAGGCAGTCATACCCACTATTAGTACACACACACACAGCAGAGAGGGTTTGGAGTCATTAATTATTGCAGGAGTGACGAACTGCGGGGTCCTTATCTCTGCTGTAACACCACACACACACACACACACACACACACACCACAAGGAGGGTATGAAATCTTGAAATATTGTGGAGCTGACGAACCACGGGGTCCTTATCCTTGTGGTATACAAACACACACACACACACACACACACACACTACATACAATGGGACTTTCCTACCAGTAAAACTCCATGCGGTTTATATTGGGAAGACTTACAACCATAATTTGAGCTAATGACAGCGGTATCTTAAAACGCAATTCATCTTTATTACGTAATATCGATTACGCAAAATGAAGAACCTAAATTGAATTTTACTTTCATTTCCCTGGCTTTCAAAATAATAAATGCAAATCATTGAATATATTATGCTGGTTATGTAAATTATTATATAGAGAAACATGAACACAGCTATTGAAATTATGAAAGAACCAAACGAACCGCAGAGCCTCTTAGCCCCTTAAGCCTCGCTGAATCGACATTTGTTGCAAATTCGAAATTGAATATCTCGGCACCTAAATATCCTAGCAGCAAATTTTAAAAACGGTTTGGAAGCTTTGAAACCGTACTTTTCGAAAGATCTATCGAAATTGTGCGCAACGATATTTTTTCAAAATGGCGGGTGATAAAAAGCAGAACATGAAAAGTTGCTAAAAAAAGGTTCGAGCGTGCGACGGCGCATGGAGCAAAGTAAGTGTCGCAGCTCAATGGGACGAAAAGTATCTAAAAGTATAGAATGTTTTCTTTAAAATACTTCGTTATAGAGCTTGATGCGATACTTATTCACTGAATTATGCAAATTTAACAAGAAAACCGCATTTTTAGCAAAATTTGGAACAACTCAGTGAAAAATGATCACATCGAGCTCGGTAAAGTAGCATTTTAAAGATAACACTCTATACTTTCATGTGCATTTGGTCCCATTACGCTGCGATACCTGATGCACACCATGCACCATCGCAAACACGGACCTTTGATTATCAATTTTGCATCCTCTCACTTTATCATCCGCCATTTTGAAAAAAGTGGCTGAGCATAATTTCCATTCAGATATTCTTAAAGAGGACGTATCAAGCTTCATTTTGCATTTCTGCGCATATTTGTATCTTTATTATTTACCAAGTTATGATCATTTGAAATTTTGTAATTTTTTCCCAAATTTTTAGTGTACCGGGTTTTTTGCGTTTGAATGTATATGAAAATGCCCTTTTTCTAATCGCCGATGATAAAAGTTTTGACGCAACACTGCACGCGATACATCATGTACCGTGGCCGAAAGCCTTCAATGAAGTTGCGCTCAAAAATTATGTGGATGAGAATATGAAGTCTATAAAACTTCTACTGCATGAGAGTTACGTTGAGAAGAAGCAGTATATAGATGAGAATATAAATTCTGTAAAGCTTCTACTGCATGAGAATAACGTTGAGATGAAGCAGTATGTAGATGAGAATGTTAAAGAATTGAAGGATCGTCTGGAAGACTACCAGAATAAAAACATACAGAGCATAAATAGCATTCATGAGAACATAGAATGAATTTTAGACTGGACAGGTTCAGAGATAAAGAAATCACGGAAAATATAAAAGTAGAATATTACAGATAAATTGACGTATAGTATCGACATAAGCTGGAGACGGATCATCACGAGCTGCAATGGTGAACCAATCGTCAAAATTTAACAAAAAGAAGAAATGTTCAGGGAAGCAACTAATCGATACTATTTCAGTTGTTTCTGCCGGTGTAAAGTAACTTCACGCATGATGGGAAAACAACTCGGCGAGTAACGGGGAAAAATAGTGAGAAGAAACATTCCGAAAAAGAACAACTAGTGAAAGAATTACACACTCCAGCGAGACGAAATTTTCCTCGTAGACGCATCATAGTGCGTGGATACGATGATCTTTGGCAGGCCGATGTGGTGGAAATGCGTCCTTACTCACGATTCAATGGAAGCCACCACTACATACTCACCATTATCGATGTACTAAGCAAGCATGCATGGGCCGTGCCGTTAAAGAGCAAAAGCGGAAAGGAGGTGGCTAAGGCATTCGCAAAGATAATTCGAGCGGATAGAATATGTTCGAAGAACTTGCAAACTGGTCAGGGAAAAGAGTTTTACAATACAGAGTTGCAGAGTCTTGTGAAGAAACACGGTGTCAATCATTATTCGACTTATTCAGTAATGAAGGCATCTGTTGTGGAACGATTCAACCGCACGTTAAAGAACGACATGTGGAAAACTTTTACGTTTAACGGAACTTACAAGTGGGTCGACTCGTTACCGCGCCTCGCCGCTGAATATAACACGCGAAAACATCGAACTATCGGCATGTGTCTTATCGATGTGACACCTGCGATTGCTAATAAGCTCTTAAACATAGTCTACAGCAACATAAAGATTGCAGCGCCTGCGAAATTCAAAGTGGGTGATCTGGTACGTGTCAGCAAATTCAAAACTATCTTTGAAAAAGGCTATACACCGAATTGGACAACCGAAGTGTTTAAAATCGTCAAAGTGCAAACAACTAATCCTGTAACTTACCTACTCGTAGGCTCGCGCGGGAAACCTATCGCCGGGGGTTTCTACGAACACGAACCACATAGTGTCGCCAATCCAGATATATGCTTGGAAGGAGAGTGTCACAACTGTCCCTCACCGATTTGAATGGGCTTCGGATATGTTGTAAAGTATCAGAAACTAAGGGGTACATATTTTTTTATATCGGCTTCGGAGCATGTTTAGGGGGTAAAACCACCCCTTGAAAAAAATAGCCGTTATCGTTTTTATCAAATATTTTCTAAATTATGAGTCATATGAAAAAAAGTTTCAGACAAGTTTTGCAATATTTTATGCTCTTTGCAACCATGTGTTCAGTTTTTCAAATTTCTAATGTTGAACTACTCCCCCCTCTCTCGTTACTCTGGCAAAATTTTTAAGTTTTTGTAAGGACAAAAATTGTAGAGCATTAAATACCAAATCCATCCATATATAATATTAGAAAATGGTATTTAATATTTTGGACAAAACGCAATGAGAAAATTTCATGGTATATGTGCCGCGCTGCCCGAGTAGATAGTTACTGTAAGTAGGTACGCTGTGATAATTCTCTGCTATTGCACTATGCTTCACGACTGCTTGCGCATACTTTCTTATGCTATAATTAATCGTAATGATATGATATTAGATGATCACGATGCTCGATTGTGTTAATGATTTTCTATATGTTATCTTATGAAGTTGTGCACGGAGCTCTGCATGACGACCTTCATGATTTCGACAAAAACAATAACACTAACAATTCAAAATCATGAACGTTATCATATAATGTTCCATATGCAACTTCATAAAAGTTAGCGTATAGAAAATTATTAACACAATCGTGAGACCAGTCTTTTACACAAAATAAACATGTGAGCAAAGATAAATCGCATATATAACAACGTAGCAAATGCGTGTGGGGCGCGCTATTTGTATAGAAATTTCAAATGTATATTTTCTGAATTATCTATCCATCATCAAAATACTCGATAGATTATAATGTACTATCCTGTTTACAAACAGAGTTTTCGAGATATATTTTAAGCCTTTCTGCCGTCTGGTACTCGTCACTCGTCCTTGATTTTTGAACGTGGACGCACGCCAATAATAGTCAATGTTTATTATATCTCTTATCGCACGCCAATAATAGTCAATGTTTATTATATCTCTTATCGCATGTCAATAATGGTTATTGTTTATTATTGAACCATGTGCTCGATTTCATAGTGATTGTCTGTGTTTGATTCAGTTGGTGAACGATTACTTTGATAAAGTTGTTTTTCTTGGCGAATCTGCGTTGCTCCTTATTTTTGTTTAACCTACAGGTGAATCACGTTTATTATCGAGGCCATTGGGCGCTGTAGGGTTTTGACTTTTCATACATAATACTTGCAAATAACGGGGCTTCGGCGTTTATTGTTGGTGAGTAACGTTTATCTAGTCATGAAAACACTCAACTTTCGTTGACCGGATTCGCTGACGGAATATTTTATAAATCCTTCATTGTTACAAATAAGGACTCTATACAGACAAGTTCCGAATAACACAAACTTACATACATATATGCACGATACAATTATAAAATATGTTATCTCCGCGATTCCCAAATGAACTATCACACAAATGTCACGAATTATAATTTTTATATTTTACTATTGAAAAAAGTCGAAAAATTACGACTGGAACATACGTATGGATATTTGTAGATTTTAACTATGATTATTAAAAGCAAATAATTGACGCACGATTAACAGCATACTAGCTCAATTGTCCTTTTATTCTCGTTTGTTTCCTGAATCACATATATGTGAAATTTATGTTTATACTGCAATTTTACAGAAAAGTCAAAATGAATAAAAAAGGGCAAGCGCGTTATGCATGAAGTGCATTGAATATCTTGAAAATATAACAAAAAATTAAAAAAATATTAACTAGATATACTAATATGTTTATCGTAAGACATTATTATGTATGTGTGTGAATGAATTTTATATTATCGCTTAAATGTTATCAAATATGATTTCACCTATTTAGCGCATAATATAATTTAATAATATAATATAAAATTTAAGATTGACAATTATATGTACAATTAGAGGCCTGTAAAATTTTAGCGACAATTGTAAAGCGCGTATAACTAAACTAAAAAATGTTTTAGATAATATTAATAAAAATTATTGAATCAATACGTATGAAAACGTATTCGGTCATTAATTTAACAGAAAGAAATTGCTAACAAAAAAATTATCCCCTAAAATTTGAAACGCCAAGCTTCTATTAGGAGTACAAATAAGTTTCCGCCGTTTTCTATCAAAAATTAGGAATTTATTTTGAAAGAACGGTACATTACGTTTTATTCAAAGTATTGTCCATCACTAGCCACTACTTTTTCCCATCTTTCTGGCAGCATTCGGATACCACGTCGGAAGAACTCTTCATCTGTTGAGGCTATCCACGAATCGACCAAATTTTTAGTATCTTCGTATGATGTAAAGCGCTGCTTAGACGGGCCATATACTATCGACCGGAACAAGTGATAATCGGAAGGGGCAATGTCTGGTGAATACGGCGGGTGGGGTAGGACTTCCCAATTAAGTATTTCCAAATAGGTTTTGACCGGTTTTGCAATATGTGGCCGAGCGTTGTCATGTAGGAGAATAATTTTGTCGTGTCTGGAATAGAAATGGGCGCGTTTTTCCTTGAGTGCTCGGCTCAATCCCATTAATTGTGCTCGGTAGAGAGCTCCAGTAATGGTTTCGCTCGGTTTGAGCAACTCATAATACACGACATCAAGCTGATCCCACCAAATACACAGCATGAGTTTTTTTCCATGAATATACGGTTTGACTGTCGATGTTGAAGCATGGCCAGGTGGTCCCCATGATTTTCTTTTCTTTGGGTTATCGTAGTGGATACATTTTTCATCACCAGTGACTATAAGATGCAAAAAACCCTTTCTTTTATGCCTGGCAAGCAGCATTTCACACGTGCAAAATCGGCGTTCAACGTCTCTCGGCTTCAGTTCATATGGAACCCAATTTCCTTGTTTTTGAATCATTCCCAACGATTTTAAAAGATGTGAAATTGCTTGTTGAGTCACTTCTAATGTAAGTGCAAGTTCTTCTTGCGTTTGGCATGAATCTTCCTCCAATAATGCTTCCAATTTTGTGTCTTCGTACACTTTCGGCCTTCCGACGAAGAACTACGTTCTTTGTCTTCCACGTCAAACTCACCGTTTTTAAACTTTTGAAACCACTCACGACAACTTCTCTCACTTAAAGCAGTTTCACCATATGCTTCTACAAGCAATCGGTGCTCCTCAGCTGCAGATTTCTTCAAATTAAAGAAGTAAATCAAAAGTTCCAGTAAATGACGCTTATTCGGCACAAAACTTGACATTTTCGCACGAAAAAAATTGTGTGATGCTGATACGGAGTCACTAATACTTCAAGGTTATGTTGTTACCAAATGTCCAAACTTACGATATTACGTTTTACATCTGACAATTTTAACATAACCTTCTGGTGGGGCCATCTTTTATCAAACGGCGGAAACTTATTTGTACTCTTAATAGCTTTTAGCTGGCTGGCGTCCAACTTTGAGCTTTCAGCTGGCTAGCGTCCAGCTTTTATATTTCGTATTCATTATATAAAATATATATAATATATAAAAAATATATATATAATTCATTATATAAAATAGAACAAGCATACGATCAGAAATAATATAACTTAATGTTTTAAGAACATAATGGTATAACGTTATTATGCCCAGATATGTGTAAGTTTAGATTATATAAGATAAAACGTTAGAGATAATCTGTTTTTGTACAGGAATTTGATTAAAATGACGAGAAAAGATAGTTTAATAACGTTAATGTTTATACGAAAACGAAAAAAGAATTTTGTCATAGTTTAACTTGTATAAATATATGTAGCAAATTGTAATAGAGATGCGGAGAACGTAGCAAACGCATTAAACAATTTGTAGCATCTTTCAATTAAAAATAACATAACAATTAATAATGGTATGTGATGAGAGACATTTAACAGTAATAATGGCAAAACGTTTTATTGCATGACAGCATCTCCGTAAAAAGTTTCCGACCATACTCCATTATGCCCCGTGGTCTCATTATATCCCAAGTTCCCCTATTATTCAGGAAATTGTTTAAATATAATTAAATAAAATAATATTTAATTTGACATAATTATATATGATTATATACAGGGTGGGTGGTTATAAGTTTACAACCCGAAGTGTGAAGGTAAATTGGGTTAAGACAAACATAAAAGTCCCATATCGTTTTGCGAGATTCGCAATAATTATCGAGTTATTAATGACAGAAATCTGAGGAGTGGGAGCGCGTCGGTATAGATGATTGGAGAAGCATTGCAGCTGCTTAGGCTGCAGCGCGGCCCAGTCAATCCAGCAACTGTTGCCGGTGCGCGCCGAGGGGAAAGACAATGCGCTGCTATTCGTTGTTTTATCTCGCCGGACCTACATCTCGCCGCACGCCGCCAATAGTTGCTGCGTCGAGTGAGCCGCGCTGTGACCTGAGTAGCTGCAACGCTTCTCCAATCATCTATGTCGGCGCGTTCCAATTCCTCAGATTTCTGTTATTAGTAACTCGATAATTATTGCGAATCTCGCAAAACGGTATGGGACTTTTATATTTATCTTAACCCAATCTACCTTCACACTTTGTAAACTTATAACCCCCCACCCTGTATATAATTTCATATATAAATTATATCATCTTATATATAAATATGTGTAATTATGACAATTTATATATAATTTTATATCTTTATGTATAATAATATGCGAACATATTTGTTTGCAATCCGTCGTCTTATCGTCGCGCTTTGTTTCGACGACATCGAGGATTCTCGACAACACGAGATATTTTGCGTGACTAGCGCGTAATCACGCCGTGCTTGTTTGGCGACGGGACTCACCGTTGTTATTGTCTCTGTTTGTTAGCATATGAATGCCAATAACCCGACAAAGTTTTAAATCGACAACGGGTAACGTCCCATTTCCGAGCAAATAAAAACAAAAATTAAATGTAAGAACGAAGTTAGGAACCGCTCTCTGTTCCTCACTCTGATCAGATCTCAAATTCGCACGAGACCGACTGCAAGTGTCAATTTCGCTTCGTTCCGCACCGCTTTTCTCTAATCAGCTGCTCGACCGCTCTGGACGAACCTTCGCGTACGAAGACTCGGTCGTGGCCTCAACTGGCTGATACTTCGACTGGACGTGCCACTTACAACCTTAATTTTCGTCCAAATTGTCAACGGTTTCAACGTGTATTTTGTGTTAACAAAATTGGGATCGCGGGTTCGGAAGGTGCTCGCTCTCCGACCAGCGAGTATCGTGCTTCCAGAAGCTCGACGAACATCGCCTAAGAGGAGGATATAAAAAGGAACGATCCCGCGAAACTCAAACGGGCTGTGTTTTCCTTTCTGTCGAACCTCGAGCTCATTGCTGAGCGGTCCCGGCCTCTTTTTGACTTCGCCAAAAGGCGAACAATATTTTGTATATAATTATAAATTATATATTGTGGGGCCTTGGCCCAACTATTTAGTGACGGGAAGGAGGCACAGCAATTCAGTATACAGGTTACTTTATTCTATATACACTATGTACACTATGTACAAAGGCGCTCGCGATATGCTATATGCGGCTCGGCTAGCATTGCGAGGATAGGCCCGTAACCCGGGGGTTCAGGTGTATATTCCTCGTCGCTATGGTCGCTCCAACTAAGTATGTGCCCTGGCGGTATTCCTGGTGACGAGTCCCGTTGCTCTGTGGTCGGTGGAGTGGTCTGCGTTGCGACGTGTACTACTCTGCGTCCCCAAAGGTGCGATGGTAGATCCCGTAGCCTGGGAGAGGTCTGTCGCCGCACTACTCGTTGATCTCCTTCTGCCAGGTAGTGCGCTGGGGGGCGTGTAAGCGTCAAGACGGGCAAGCTGAGCGGCCGGAGTTTTCACTCGTGAAGAGTAACTTCGCTCCGGGGCTCAGGATAATTCCCTCCGGGGCTGGTCGGTGTCTCCGCAGGGTCCCGGCGAGGAGGCGATGCTATGGTGCAGTCTGCTGCTCTGCCCTTGCCTACCGCTGTTTTCCGGGTTGCCTTTGCTGGTGCTCGGACAGCTATCGTCGTACAAGTTGCCGTTGCTGGCGCTCGTATGGCTGTCATTGTGCGGGTTGCTTCTGCAGGCGTTCGGTCGTTCGCTGCAGTCGTTGCCGTCGGTGGTCGTGGCCTAGGCCCGGGAGGCGCGACGGCTGAACGAGATGACCACCCTATCTTGGCCTTGCGGAGCGGGGTCACCGGCGGCAATGGCCGGATTCGCTTTCGCAACACACGTTTTTCTCCAAAAAAGCTTCTTTCTTTATGAAGGCGATGCTGGTTTATATGCTTAAAATCTCCAACGTGCTCCTCGAGATTCTCTCGAGCGCTGGAGAAAGATCGGTGATCAGTGATCTCCTACTTGCCATCCTGCTCCTTTTATTCTCGGCCTTGTAGATTATTGTAATCGCAAAGCGCGTCTTTGCCCGATACCTATTGCCTAATTTTGGCGGTACGCGAGTTGATCACGCGTAATACGCGTGAGACGCGGTAGCCTCGCGTATCGCGGCGCGTGTCGGGGCGCGTGTTATCACACGCGCATGTCGTGCGTACGCTGCAGGCGAGCTTGCTTCGCGGTTCAGGGCGCATGGCGACCTGTCGCCAATATAATTATAAGTTGTACATTTATTTCTGAGTATTTATAATGCCGTGTATATAAAGCAAAGTCAATTGTGTCGCAGTGCATCAAAAATAATTTATTTATACTTTACTTCTATAAATAAATTTTGTTTTCGTTTCGCATGAAACAGACTCATGTGATCGTCATGCGCACTATAATTGGCTCATCTGATCGTATCGCGCACTATGCAACTGTAAAAATGCCTGAAATATTTGAAAACGGGCAGTTCATTTCATGAGTTCATAGTGTAAAGAAGTGTGTTATACACTATAATTTTATGAAATTATGTAAGTGTTTATTGTATTGTATTATTGTCTTACGCTTGTCACTCTTCATATTTATATTATTTAAATTATTATACTTTGTGGAGTTATTAATATTATAATATACGAAAGACCGCAGCAGCATTAAACAATAGTTAAATTTTAATATTTTATAGAATAATTCCATTTAACCCATGGAATGTTATATTGTTGCTATACGCAACATTCACTGCTCGTAACCTTTTACAAACTCCGGTAACTTCGGAAGAAATGGAAGTGAAGGAGAAGATTGTAACTATGCTCACAGACATGGAAAATAAAATGGAGATTCTAATAGAAGAGGATAAAACACTTGATTTCTATGATACAAATGAGATCCCACAGGCGGAAAGAGTTGAATTGTTGGAGCATGATGAAGATGAGATCTTCCAGAAGAAGTTATTTGTACGGTGACGTACAAATGACGTGGTGACGTGGCGGCCGTGGAGACGCCCGTCACAGTGCGAACCCTCGGTCCCTACGCGAGATTTGCGGGGGGGGGGGATTATCGCGCGAGATTTGCGGGGGAGGGAAGCCGGTTTGCCTTTCCCGAATTAATTAGAAATTAGTGTTAAGAGAGTGCAAGTGCGACGGTCCCGCGCCCCCAAATTTTGTGCCTTTGGACCTCCCGAGCCGACCGACAGGATCAGAGGATCAAGAGGATGAGGAGTACATCGCTCTCGGCCAGACACGGGCACATCAGGTGATTGCTCCCGATTTTCGTTCCTATTATCGAATTATGTGTCGCCCCGAAAAGTATTACCGCTGCCGCATTTGTTGTTCCATAGGCCACAGACACAACACGGAAGAAGGAGACGGGAGACCGGCGATCACGCTCCTGACGTATGGCACGATCGCCGAAGACAAGGCGCGCGGATCCACAGGCGAGACAAAGAAAGAAAGAGAGAGACAGAGAGCGAGAGCGAGATGAAGCATCCGTTCCGCGGAACAACAACAATGATCCGCGGAAGGATTGCTGTACCGCTGGAGTAGGCGGGGAACGAGGAGAGGCGAACCCCCTCGCAAAAACGGAGCGAAAGAACGAGATTCCGTTTTTCCGTCGGAAGAAGAGACAAGATTCGTTTTGGGCCTCGAAGAGAGAGATTCGTTTTTCGATCCGTGGCAAGAAGAACCGCTTTCCGCTCGACGAGGAGCGTATCGTTTAGTATTCGTGAGAGGAACGTTTTTTGGTGTTCCGACGGCTAATAGCGATCAGTACCGTACCGCTCTCGCATTTTGGAAGTTCCGATCTCGATCGGGGATTAGCGAGTGGAGTGCAGTGCAGTGCATTGCGGCCTCGAGCCTGACGAGACACGCAGAGGAGAGGAGCTACCTTCGACCTCAACCCCGGACCGACCCGCCCGAGGACCGTCGAAAGCCACGCCGGGAGGTCCCCGAAATTATAAGGCCGTCCACCTGCTCTAGTTGTTCGGCGTCTCGCTTTCGTGTCGTGTCCCGCAAACTTATTGTACGAGCGAGCAGTTTCAATTCCGCGGAATTAACGCGACGGGTATTTGTAACGGCCTGCGGGGTCAAGGAGCGTGTCGAGTCCCGAGATAGAATAAATCACGATACCGTTTAAAATACCGCATTCTTTTGGTTTCTCACCTGTTCCCGAATTTCCGACCGAACCTCCCCTACTACCGACTTAAAATCTCGAGGAGCTGCCGGTCCCGTCGGATTCTCACGTCGCAGTCATTCGGCTGTTTTCTTTTGTGTTGGTGATCGGTGCGGCTATCTGCACCTGGCGCCCAACTTAGCGTATCACTTGGTGTATAGGACCGTGACGCGTGGACCGACGGCAATTTGTCGGCGTGAAGAAATAAGCGTCGCAATACTGATGTTGAAGCAGAAATATCAAGTGACTATAAAAGGAAAGCTGTGGAATTCTGGAAGAGCGTAAAATGAGACCAAGAACGATTGAAGGAGTTAGACGAAGGTACAAAAAAGTTACATCAATTCGACAATTACGACGATGGGAGGACTATATCAATGCAGGTGGTAGCAGAAATGAATAAATTAAAAGCAATTTCTGAATATATACTAAACCGTTTCGCTGAAGCATGTGAAAAAGGAGTCATTATTCATGATATTAACATTGCTCGATGGGCTAATGGAGCACAAGAAGAGGAAAATATGCCTGGATTCATAGCATCACCTAGCTGGGTACAAAAATTCAAAACGAAACATATTATTGTGTCTAGGAAAATAACCAAATTTGTCACGAAAAAATTCTTGTTATCCAAATCAGAGTTAGAAAATAAATGCGATACATTTATTACAAATGTCAAATATTATATTGATCGATACGGGGTGGGAAATATCTACAATTCAGATCAGAGTGGGTTCCAATTAGAACTTCACACCGGTCGTAGCTTAGCACAAAAAGGTACAAAGAAAATAGACCCCGTAGTGCAATCTGTATCAGCAACCACGCATAGTTATACCATACAGCCAACTATTTCCGCTGATGGTAGATTATTGTCGCCTCTGTTAATTGTATTAAAAAAACCAACAGGAACGTTCAGTCCACGAGTATAGGAAAATTTATTCAATGCTCCTAATATTTTTGTAATGGCTTCCAAATCAGGTAAAATGACATCAGATTATATGAAAACCTGGTTGAGAGAAATATTTTTTCCGAATGTCGGGCCACAATCCATATTATTATTAGATTCATGAAGTGGACATTGTCCTAATGTAATTCAGAAAACTAGATCGGATTTTGCATCAGATATTGTTTTCCTAACCGTTCCGGCCGGTACAACGGGAAAAATACAACCATTAGATGTATATGGCTTTCGATTATGAAAAATTTTTATTAAACATTTTTCTGGTATTGTAATGCTATTAGACCTTGCAATTAATCTTCATGTTAGAAACAATATTTTAAAACTGCAGTCATTAACGCATCATCAATTCTCGTCACGCAGGTTTCACAATTTATTTAAATATGCGTGGTTTAAAAGTGGATATTTACAGAGTAGGCCAGGCGAATTCGAAACACCGGTTGAGTTTTGTTTCTAAAATGATTCTAAAATAAAATGCGATATTTGTGGCGAAACTGCCATAATTATTTGCTCTTGGTGCAAAAAATCACTTTGTATCACACATTTTTCCATGATCACGACCTTTGCAACGAATATGTGTCATAAATGTAACATTTATTTTTCGTTTATATGCAAATACTGTATTGATTTGTTTATTACTATTGTGAAATATATATAATAACGTGTTATTCTTCTATAATTTATTGTATTGTTCCTCTCTATTCTATAAATTATTACTCCATAATTTTTGTTAAGCCATTCGTTATGTTTCATTCAGCAATTAATAAAATATATTGAATTGTCAAGACATTGACTAGACGCTTACAGAGTGTGACGTGGCGATTTTGGGTCGCCCGTCACAAGAGGCGGGGGACCTCCGAGAGGGTCCGGGGAGTGTCGCGCTCGCCCGCAACTGCGAGGCGAGCGGCGTTATCATAATAAGATTTTCGGGAAGACGTCTCCTTTTGGGCTGACGATCTCGTACCGTGGAAACGAGATTGCTTTTTTTTAATTTTTCTGGTGTGGTGCTTCCGTGTCCCGAAGCGTATGTGCCCTTTCGCCGCGGGTAGCCTCCGACCAGCAGGAGCAGCGGAGGAAGAGGACCGGACCGTCAGGGGAAGGAGTGGAAGAGTCGCCGGGAAGACAAGGAGCCCCCCCTCCCTCAGGTGACGTCTTTGTTCCGTTACAAGTTTCCGTTGGCGAAAGATTTTTGCCGTTACCGTAATATCGCTGCCGATTTATATTCGTGTATTTTCGACAGCGAGGAAAACAAATAATGAGGTAGCACATAACAACAAGAAGCCGGGATCACGCGGAAGAGGAGGGAGGAAGTAAGGAAGAATATTGGAACTCATCCCGACAGCGCGTGATTCGACCAGGAAGAAGGAGAGAGAAAGGGAGAAAGGAGGAACGGAGCGGAGATCTCAGCTGGGGCTAACATCTGCGAGGCTCAAAAATGAGATAAGCACTCCTTGCGAAGATGGGAAGCGAGAGCGAGCAAAAGAGTTTCTTTGTGCCAAACGGACAATCCCTATCGAGACATACGTCCTCAGCTATCGGACCTTTGGGGGATTAGCATGGGAGTATCGCAGCTTCGCATACGGGATCGCCGATAGTGAACCTTCGGGAGATTCCGTGGTATCACACGGGTTGCATCCTGTGTCGCGCTCGAGCGAGGGATTCAGATTGTGCCCGTGCGGCGGTCAGAGAGAGAAAGATAGTTAAGAGCAGAGGGAGGGCGAGAGAGGAGAGGAGGAGCGGCTGACAAAGCGACCGAGCGGAGAAGCGTGACACCGGCCGCGGAGGCTGCCGAGGGCGTTCGAATTTGTAAGAGCACCATGTTGTATCACCCTGTTGTCGTGTGAACCGCGTGCACGGCGTGACCATCCAGCGGCTGTCGGATTTTGGTGAAAATTTGTGTGTAATATCGACAGCCGAAGCTGTCTGGCGATCGTTCCGCGGAACGCGGGGAGCGAAAGTCTCTCTCTCAATAGCGGGTACCGAGATCGCGGAGTTAAGGACAAGAGGGCGAGCCGTGGTCGTAATCGCCTTTCCGTCGGGAGTCACTAATTATAGTCTGTAAGCGGTACGCGCGCCACCGATTGTTATCGAGGCGATTTTCTTTTTGTATTCCCGTGTCGAACAGAGGAAAATATATTTCTTTTTCTTTTACATCCGAAATTCGGTGGCCTCTTTTCATTGTTCTACTCCTACTATCCCTTTTCACCCCGACGCCGAACCCATTTCCCACTCCGACTCAAATTATACAGAGCTGTCGGTCTCGTGAGCGATCAAGTCGCCTCCCCGTCTCTAATAGTATCGTTGGTGTTGGTGGGCATGATTTACATGCCTGGCGCCCAACTTTGGTCACGGTAGTGCTTTTAGTGAATTTTGGGGAGAAGCGACGGAGGGCAACTGAGAGGTCGCCGCGACTAATTATCCGCTGCCTACGCGATAGGAGTGGTCACAAGAAGTAACATAACATCGGCCTAATTAGAAAACCTCTTAATTCCAATTTGTGACAAAATTGTGACAGATTTGATGCTCTACAACATATCCGAAGCCCATTCAGATCGGTGAGGAACAGTTGTGACACTCTCCTTGTTAGTAGAAAAGGTGTTGCGCAGGCAAGGTGACAAGGTATATGTAAAATGGCTGAGATTCGACAATTCACATAATTCATGGATACAAAAGGATAATGTATTGTAAAAAAAAATGAATACAATTTTATTAGAACATTTGATGACATACTTAATTGTAAAATAGCTAATAAAACAAATAAACGTTATAATGGTATACTAATGTTCCTATGGTAATGTATTTATCGAGTACAATGTATCGCTTATTGTCGTATGGACTAAGAGCAGTTTTCATTTCGAATACTGTGTATACCTCATGCAACTTGGACCTTATGTACGATTGACGCCGACTCGTTTCAATTTCCTCTCTCAAACAATACGCGTAATCGTCAAAATTGATTGTTCGCGCTATAATATTCCTCTTAACACCCTTCGTCCTTTTAGTATCCTTCTTACTTTTTACTTTCAGCGCATACATTTTTGCTCTGAGCCCAACGAATTCTCTCATTATAGCTCCGTTATTTTGATCTTTCATAAACCCTGGAATTTTTTTGTTTTCAAGCATACCGTATATGTTATTTTGAGAATAATCGCTCGTATCAAACCTAGCAATGTCATGTTTCATTAGCTCATACACATCAACGGACATTATATGATAAATTAAATTATCTGTGTCCGTATACAGTACTTCACATTTCTCGCGATACAGAGGTGACATGTACTCATGGTGAAATTCATACAAGCAGGTTTTAGACATGTCGAGAATACACATACCTACATAGATCAGCTTGTTGAACTTCACTTTGAGTTTTCGCAATTCGACGGCAATTAAATTTTCTGAAAAGATGCTCCTACTATGAAAATTTGACATTGCGACCATTGCCTCTGCACCGTATCATCCATCCCATTTTGTCAAAAATTTTACATCGACGTGATTGCGAACATTTTCCATTGTTTTACCGAATAACACGTTGTTCATCAATTTGTATAAATTTTTCTCAAAATCGTTTGTTGCATACGTTCGAAATATAACCTGTGAGCGAATCTAGCGGGATTGATGGTACATCAAAATTCGACGTATCATCAACCCACTTAAATTCAGCGTATGGTAACGATTGACACATTGCCCAACCATACAAATTATTATCTAGGTACGCAACTAAGTTTCCGGGTTTTCTTGATTAATGAAAAATGGAAAATTTCAAGAGAAATACAAAAAATGGTTTATTCAAAGTATCGTCCCTCGCTAGCTACACATTTTTGCCATCTCTCTGGCAATACATGAATACCGCGACGATAAAACGACGCGTCTTTGGACCAAAACCATTCATCCAACCAATATTGCACTTCTTCGAAATTGGCCAAGTGTTGCCCAGCCAAGCCATGCGCCATCGACCGGAACAAGTGATAATCGGAAGAGGCCAGGTCTGGCGAATACGGCGGGTGCGGTATCAGATCCCATTTCAGCGTTTTGATGGTGTTCTGGACGATAGAAGTGCGATGGCACGGAGCGTTGTCGTGCTGCAATATCACTCGTTCGTGTCTCGTGTCCCATTCTGGCCGTTTTTCGAGCAATGCATGGCTCAAATTGATTAGTTGTTGTCGGTAGCGATGCCCGTTGACAGTTTCGCCCGGTTTCAACAGCTCATAGTACACGATTCCTCTCTGGTCCCACCGCAGAGCATTGTCTTCTTTCCGAAGCGATTTGACCGTACCGTCGATGTTGATGCTTCGCCAGGTGAAAACCACGATTTTTTGCGTTTAGGATTCTCGAAATATATCCACTTCTCATCGCCAGTAACAATTCGATGCAGGAAACTCCTTCTTTCATGCCGCAAAAGCAAATTTCGGAAGTGGCTCTTCGATTTTCCATCAGTCTCTCAATCAACTCATGCGGCACCCATTTTCCTTCCTTTTGAATTTTTCCCATGGCATGTAAACGTTAGGAAATACCTTGGCGAGTCATGTTTAATGCCTCCGCAAGTTGTTCTTGCGTATCATCTTCATCCAATAACGCTTGCAGATCGGTGTCCTCAATTGTTTTTGGTCTTCCGGAGCTCTCCTTGTTCTCAGTATCGAAATCGCCACTTTTGAAGCATTTAAACCAATCTTCACAGGTAGTTTCGATGGTCCATATTCGCCGTAGGCCTCCTCAAGCAAACGACGTGCTTCATCTGCACTTTTTTTCAAGTTGAAGCAAAGAAGCAAAGCTTCCCGCAAATGCTGTTTATTTGGCACAAAACTCGACATCTTCGTTGTAAAAAAAATATTTTTGCCTTGCGATATGTGTTGGTATTACGACTGGTTATTGTTAACAGATGTCCAAGCTATAAAAAATACACAACTTCAGACATGTATGTCGACTGCATATGTCGTTAGCGCCATCCATGTGTGAAACACGGAAACTTAGTTGCGCACCTAGTATATCGAAGTGCACGAGGTATGAGGATGGCTTCGATGGGTCGTAAGATTGCATGTATTAGTTATTGGCTTTCGCATATCTGCCGGAACACTGATTCAGACAACCACGTATACCGCGTTCGATAAACATTACGATATCAATATCTGTGAGCAATTCAAAATTAATTTTTGTATGTTTTAACATCGCGTCCCACGTGAAACCTGGCAGTGTGTAATAATGCGCGGGATCTAGACCGTAACTTTTGATACAACTATCGCGGAAATTTTCGAAAAATATTAGCCAATAACAAAACATCAATCTTCAGGTACACATCGCTATATTCGCCTAAGGTTTGGATTATTATTCGTTATGTTTCATTCAGCAATTAATAAAATATATTGAATTGTCAAGACATTGACTAGACGCTTACAGAGTGTGACGTGGCGATTTTGGGTCGCCCGTCACAAGAGGCGGGGGACCTCCGAGAGGGTCCGGGGAGTGTCGCGCTCGCCCGCAACTGCGAGGCGAGCGGCGTTATCATAATAAGATTTTCGGGAAGACGTCTCCTTTTGGGCTGACGATCTCGTACCGTGGAAACGAGATTGCTTTTTTTTAATTTTTCTGGTGTGGTGCTTCCGTGTCCCGAAGCGTATGTGCCCTTTCGCCGCGGGTAGCCTCCGACCAGCAGGAGCAGCGGAGGAAGAGGACCGGACCGTCAGGGGAAGGAGTGGAAGAGTCGCCGGGAAGACAAGGAGCCCCCCCTCCCTCAGGTGACGTCTTTGTTCCGTTACAAGTTTCCGTTGGCGAAAGATTTTTGCCGTTACCGTAATATCGCTGCCGATTTATATTCGTGTATTTTCGACAGCGAGGAAAACAAATAATGAGGTAGCACATAACAACAAGAAGCCGGGATCACGCGGAAGAGGAGGGAGGAAGTAAGGAAGAATATTGGAACTCATCCCGACAGCGCGTGATTCGACCAGGAAGAAGGAGAGAGAAAGGGAGAAAGGAGGAACGGAGCGGAGATCTCAGCTGGGGCTAACATCTGCGAGGCTCAAAAATGAGATAAGCACTCCTTGCGAAGATGGGAAGCGAGAGCGAGCAAAAGAGTTTCTTTGTGCCAAACGGACAATCCCTATCGAGACATACGTCCTCAGCTATCGGACCTTTGGGGGATTAGCATGGGAGTATCGCAGCTTCGCATACGGGATCGCCGATAGTGAACCTTCGGGAGATTCCGTGGTATCACACGGGTTGCATCCTGTGTCGCGCTCGAGCGAGGGATTCAGATTGTGCCCGTGCGGCGGTCAGAGAGAGAAAGATAGTTAAGAGCAGAGGGAGGGCGAGAGAGGAGAGGAGGAGCGGCTGACAAAGCGACCGAGCGGAGAAGCGTGACACCGGCCGCGGAGGCTGCCGAGGGCGTTCGAATTTGTAAGAGCACCATGTTGTATCACCCTGTTGTCGTGTGAACCGCGTGCACGGCGTGACCATCCAGCGGCTGTCGGATTTTGGTGAAAATTTGTGTGTAATATCGACAGCCGAAGCTGTCTGGCGATCGTTCCGCGGAACGCGGGGAGCGAAAGTCTCTCTCTCAATAGCGGGTACCGAGATCGCGGAGTTAAGGACAAGAGGGCGAGCCGTGGTCGTAATCGCCTTTCCGTCGGGAGTCACTAATTATAGTCTGTAAGCGGTACGCGCGCCACCGATTGTTATCGAGGCGATTTTCTTTTTGTATTCCCGTGTCGAACAGAGGAAAATATATTTCTTTTTCTTTTACATCCGAAATTCGGTGGCCTCTTTTCATTGTTCTACTCCTACTATCCCTTTTCACCCCGACGCCGAACCCATTTCCCACTCCGACTCAAATTATACAGAGCTGTCGGTCTCGTGAGCGATCAAGTCGCCTCCCCGTCTCTAATAGTATCGTTGGTGTTGGTGGGCATGATTTACATGCCTGGCGCCCAACTTTGGTCACGGTAGTGCTTTTAGTGAATTTTGGGGAGAAGCGACGGAGGGCAACTGAGAGGTCGCCGCGACTAATTATCCGCTGCCTACGCGATAGGAGTGGTCACAAGAAGTAACATAACATCGGCCTAATTAGAAAACCTCTTAATTCCAATTTGTGACAAAATTGTGACAGATTTGATGCTCTACAACATATCCGAAGCCCATTCAGATCGGTGAGGAACAGTTGTGACACTCTCCTTGTTAGTAGAAAAGGTGTTGCGCAGGCAAGGTGACAAGGTATATGTAAAATGGCTGAGATTCGACAATTCACATAATTCATGGATACAAAAGGATAATGTATTGTAAAAAAAAATGAATACAATTTTATTAGAACATTTGATGACATACTTAATTGTAAAATAGCTAATAAAACAAATAAACGTTATAATGGTATACTAATGTTCCTATGGTAATGTATTTATCGAGTACAATGTATCGCTTATTGTCGTATGGACTAAGAGCAGTTTTCATTTCGAATACTGTGTATACCTCATGCAACTTGGACCTTATGTACGATTGACGCCGACTCGTTTCAATTTCCTCTCTCAAACAATACGCGTAATCGTCAAAATTGATTGTTCGCGCTATAATATTCCTCTTAACACCCTTCGTCCTTTTAGTATCCTTCTTACTTTTTACTTTCAGCGCATACATTTTTGCTCTGAGCCCAACGAATTCTCTCATTATAGCTCCGTTATTTTGATCTTTCATAAACCCTGGAATTTTTTTGTTTTCAAGCATACCGTATATGTTATTTTGAGAATAATCGCTCGTATCAAACCTAGCAATGTCATGTTTCATTAGCTCATACACATCAACGGACATTATATGATAAATTAAATTATCTGTGTCCGTATACAGTACTTCACATTTCTCGCGATACAGAGGTGACATGTACTCATGGTGAAATTCATACAAGCAGGTTTTAGACATGTCGAGAATACACATACCTACATAGATCAGCTTGTTGAACTTCACTTTGAGTTTTCGCAATTCGACGGCAATTAAATTTTCTGAAAAGATGCTCCTACTATGAAAATTTGACATTGCGACCATTGCCTCTGCACCGTATCATCCATCCCATTTTGTCAAAAATTTTACATCGACGTGATTGCGAACATTTTCCATTGTTTTACCGAATAACACGTTGTTCATCAATTTGTATAAATTTTTCTCAAAATCGTTTGTTGCATACGTTCGAAATATAACCTGTGAGCGAATCTAGCGGGATTGATGATACATCAAAATTCGACGTATCATCAACCCACTTAAATTCAGCGTATGGTAACGATTGACACATTGCCCAACCATACAAATTATTATCTAGGTACGCAACTAAGTTTCCGGGTTTTCTTGATTAATGAAAAATGGAAAATTTCAAGAGAAATACAAAAAATGGTTTATTCAAAGTATCGTCCCTCGCTAGCTACACATTTTTGCCATCTCTCTGGCAATACATGAATACCGCGACGATAAAACGACGCGTCTTTGGACCAAAACCATTCATCCAACCAATATTGCACTTCTTCGAAATTGGCCAAGTGTTGCCCAGCCAAGCCATGCGCCATCGACCGGAACAAGTGATAATCGGAAGAGGCCAGGTCTGGCGAATACGGCGGGTGCGGTATTAGATCCCATTTCAGCGTTTTGATGGTGTTCTGGACGATAGAAGTGCGATGGCACGGAGCGTTGTCGTGCTGCAATATCACTCGTTCGTGTCTCGTGTCCCATTCTGGCCGTTTTTCGAGCAATGCATGGCTCAAATTGATTAGTTGTTGTCGGTAGCGATGCCCGTTGACAGTTTCGCCCGGTTTCAACAGCTCATAGTACACGATTCCTCTCTGGTCCCACCGCAGAGCATTGTCTTCTTTCCGAAGCGATTTGACCGTACCGTCGATGTTGATGCTTCGCCAGGTGAAAACCACGATTTTTTGCGTTTAGGATTCTCGAAATATATCCACTTCTCATCGCCAGTAACAATTCGATGCAGGAAACTCCTTCTTTCATGCCGCAAAAGCAAATTTCGGAAGTGGCTCTTCGATTTTCCATCATTCTCTCATCAACTCATGCACCAATTTTCCTTCTTTTGAATTTTTCCCATGGCATGTAAACGTTTGGAAATACCTTGGCGAGTCATGTTTAATGCTTCCGCAAGTTGATCTTATGTTGCGTATCATCTTCATCCAATAACGCTTGCAGATCGGTGTCCTCAATTGTTTTTGGTCTTCCGGAGCTCTCCTTGTTCTCAGTATCGAAATCGCCACTTTTGAAGCATTTAAACCAATCTTCACAGGTAGTTTTCGATGGTCCATATTCGCCGTAGGCCTCCTCAAGCAAACGACGTGCTTCATCTGCACTTTTTTTCAAGTTGAAGCAAAGAAGCAAAGCTTCCCGCAAATGCTGTTTATTTGGCACAAAACTCGACATCTTCGTTGTAAAAAAAATATTTTTGCCTTGCGATATGTGTTGGTATTACGACTGGTTATTGTTAACAGATGTCCAAGCTATAAAAAATACACAACTTCAGACATGTATGTCGACTGCATATGTCGTTAGCGCCATCCATGTGTGAAACACGGAAACTTAGTTGCGCACCTAGTATATCGAAGTGCACGAGGTATGAGGATGGCTTCGATGGGTCGTAAGATTGCATGTATTAGTTATTGGCTTTCGCATATCTGCCGGAACACTGATTCAGACAACCACGTATACCGCGTTCGATAAACATTACGATATCAATATCTGTGAGCAATTCAAAATTAATTTTTGTATGTTTTAACATCGCGTCCCACGTGAAACCTGGCAGTGTGTAATAATGCGCGGGATCTAGACCGTAACTTTTGATACAACTATCGCGGAAATTTTCGAAAATATTAGCCAATAACAAAACATCAATCTTCAGGTACACATCGCTATATTCGCCTAAGGTTTGGATTGAAAACTGCTCCCATACATTCACGGTGTGCGTGTAATCGCGCTCAGATACTATATCATCTGTCAACGAACTGTAGAATAACTCGCGCGGTGGCAAACATTGATCCTGCAGCTTGTCATTGCAATCCACATATTCGTACGGAAAGACACCTTTTCGCGTTAATAAATCAAAATCTTTGTCGGATAAGTTTTTAAATTCGGATTGAAGAATTTTTAATTTGTCTCCAGTGAGAAATAAAGCTAATTTATCGAGACTGATACTGAGAAATTTGTACGAATCAATGAATCGCAACTTAATATGATTTCGCCAGTCTGATGTTTTACTTGTTGTATCTTTAATATGTTTGGTAAATGAAATATATTTTTCTTTCGTTATTAGTAGTACATCGACGTGGCCTTCGAACGCGGTGGCTACTTCCTTGATAATAAAATGAGCGTCATAACCTGAAAGTTATGAAAAACTATCGGAATATAATAGGAATCTGTATAATTTAAATTACAATTGGAATGTGCAGGACCCCTGTATTGTCCGATTAAATAGCAATGATCGCGTACGCGTATATCCCCCACCGCGAATAATTTCTCGCATATATGACAGTGCGTTGCGCTATAAAATGCTACACACTGTTCTTGTGATAAAATTTCCAAAGGGTATTATTATACAAAATAACTTTTATACGGTACGCCAATTGTTTAAGTTCCTTGACGAACCATGAAATGCAATTCGGATCGCGACGACACTGATACGCGGATAATGATTCATCGTAGGAACATCGTATGTAATAAGCTATATTATGTACTTTATGATGCTGATACACATACGATTTTTTTTCTTCGTTTGGCGTCTTCTCTAGAATGCATTCCTGGTCAGCGTACACCACGAATGGAATCCGTTCCCTTCTGCTGTAACTGGTAAAACTGAGCCACTTGTTGTCCTCTATTAGCAAAATGACTGCACAGTCATTCAACTTGTTACAATCTATGACATGATTCTCCAGTTTCTCGTTGGAATAAAAATAATGCAAGCAACTGAAACGAAAAAGAAATGGATATTACGAGTTTTTCTTTTATATCATATTTGTTATATTGTATTTATGGTGAATATCTCCTTACCGATCGCATATATATTTCTTGCATTTTTTCTTACTTAGTTGCCAGCTCATAAAACATGACAAATTCTTGATCCACACGAAATGTCCCATCTTGTACTCTCGTGGATCTTGCACATATAACAAATTTACATGCTTTTCCTTTTTATTGGCGAGACGTATTGCAACGATCGTACATGCTTCTTTCTGCTTCTTTTTATCTTGAATGGTATATACGTTGATGGATATGTTGTTTAACTGTTCAAACTTGGTAATTTGTTTAATCGTCATTGGAAATTCAATATCCAGAAGATTGAATATTTTGATGTAATGTAGGTACGAAGATTTCCGGTCTCCATGTCTTTCAGCTGGATATAATACCGCGACTACAGACCATGCAAAACATGCGTTGTCTTTAGTTCGTACGTTTATCACTGCTTTCTTTAATTTTATTTCGCGCGGCAACTCAATGTTACACCCTGTATGCAGTGGATTGTATTTGTTCACATTGACTGTGAGATCAAGTATGCGCAGCAATGCCTACCCACTATCACGTTCTTGAAATTCCTCCAAAGATGCCAAGGTAGGCTCGATGATGCGTTGCTCGTACCATTTATCCAAATCCAAAGCAGAAAAGAGTTCACTGTTTCTCGTGTTAATGCTTTTGAACGCGTGATTGTCATCCGCGATAAACTCGCCATTGAACAGTGTTCACCTTAAGATTTTTGTGTCTTTCCATAGCACTTCGCACGTGCTCGAGCACCGTACTCTTCGCATCTTGGAAATCGAAGAGGTTCGATATGGTTCACGTTAATTGCGCCGGTTGATATGCGGCTTTCGAACGCCGTATCAATTTCTTTCCATACCAATTCTGCATCTCTTGATGCGTATCCAGCACCCACATGTATGAAGCATTGTTGCACAGAAATTTTCGGTCTCTCGAGTCATGCCATACGAGCCACCACTGATTGCGCGGCGCCAATCAACAATCGCGGTCGTTTTACTCGACTTTGTTCCTCCAAACATCTGATATACTTGTCACACTTTTGCACCCACGCGTCATATGCCCATCGCGAATTCAAACGAGTGAAATGCGCCAACAGTTTTCGTTCGGTTTGAGCGAAGTCTTCCATGTCTTTATTAACTGCTGAGAATAACTCTGCACTCTAGAATGCTTTACCTTATATTCTTTCCATTAGAAAAGATTTGGATAGATTAGAACAGGTTTGGACATGCTTAAGTCAAATGGGGTGGGTGGTCTATATCAAAGATAGCCACATCTCATTTCTCGGTTTGAAGAATATATCTGCGCATGCGCTACAACTCCGAGGAGAAAGAGGAGGGGATGTCCTATAGTAGCTATAATATTAGGCTTCGGAAAAAAAGTTCTGTCTCTCAGTCGCTCTGTGAACACGAGATTCATCGGTTGTGTGTCTACATAGTAAAGTTTAGGTGTGCCTACATAGTAAAAATGTATGCTGCCGGTGCTAAAATGAACGCTAAACAAGCACATTATTACATGCCTGCTCAAGAGGACGACACTCCACCGAGTAAGAAAATGTGCGAGAGATGAGTGTCATAACGCTGTTTTTTTTTAGTTTATCCGTAGTAATTTTTCTGAGATTCAGACATGTAAATTTTCTATATCTTTTCAGCGTTCCATGACCTCCTGCTATGCATATCTTAGGACGCCGATACGCTTTGACTGCAACTGCTTATAAATATTTGAATATCGGAATCAGCGTAGGAGCTGAGCTAGTCATAGTCATAGTCATTGATGATAATCGTAGCAAACAACTGCTATTGCCTATCAAAACTTGGAATGCGCTATTGGGGCAACGTGCTGACATCCAAAGATTTCTGCAGGCCAATTTTTATAAGTCATCGTCTCCCCCGATGCGTATAGAAGAATTAACAATAACGCCATGTAAGATGTACAACTCGCAAATTGTGAAACTCACAATTTTTAATAATTGCTTATATGTAACACCAGATACGTTAAACGTATTATTTAGATTTGAAAATTGCATCAATCACATGTATGGATGGTTATCAGAAAATATCTGTATAGTTAGTGTAAAATTCAAAAACTTTGTAAATATTCTTCGTGAAAAGAAGAATTATATTACTAATATACATACTGCAACAAAAACAATATAAGAAAGCAGCTACTTTGACCGCTTTGAGTCGCTCATTGATTGTGAATTGTTAACGTGCGCGATAAAAAATGTAATGTATGAAGCCATGAACAAATTAATGATATTCTGGAAAACATAAAATTATGTATAAATTAACTAACATCAGAAAGTATGTACGAGAAAAGAATAATACATGCAACAAAGTGCTATAAACAACATTTCTCTCCCGGACGTGTCACAGAATATTTCACCATGGATGTGCCAACTTTTGTGGATCTACAAGGGTACATGGTTGGAAAGAGATTTATTGTAAAAGAAGCGGCGATACTGAAGAATGGAACTATTCTTTCACACTACATCTTCACGAGTCCGATGCCATGGCATCTGCTCACAAGATCAGACAAATCGAGAGTCTACTGGTTAACGGCTAATCATCATGGATTACGATGGGAAGATGGAACCGTCAAATACTGCAGAGCTGAACATTTGATTACTACAGCTGTGGTGGGTGATATGTATGGCGAGCTTGAAGATGTCCCATCTCAACTTGTGTATGTAAAGGAGCATAAGAAGCGGGAATGGTTGTTACACCTTCTGGATGACAATGTGAGAAGCAACGTGATCATTAGGACCGTGGACACCGATTACGATAACATGCCTTTTCTGCAAAAATTGAATAATACTTTTCGATGTAATAATCATATGAAAAATTGTGCCTTACAGAATGTACTAAACATTTTCAATTGGTGTTCTTGAAGAGAATTGTACGACGTTTAATAAAACATTATTTCAAATGTTTCTTCCACACGCTTATCCCCTTTCACCTCTTAGGATTTTATATGATAATTGTGTTTGATAAAAATACAGTTCTTTATTTGCGGTATGATGATTATTAGACGTTCGAGAGACGTTCGATAGACGTTCGATAGACGTCCGATAGACGTCCGATAGACGTTCGAGAGACGTTCGAGAGACGTTCGAGAGACGTCCGATAGATGTTCGAGAGACGTCCGATAGATGTCCGACAGTAATCACGGGGCTCAGGTTCGATAGTAATCGCGGGGCCCAGGTTCGACCCTACCTACATCCCAGCACTTTTCTCTCTCTGGACATGTGCGTGACGTCACGGCCGCCATCTCTTACTCGTAAACGTGACGTCTACTAGTAATAGGAGGCAGTGATCTAGCAGGTTCGAGCGTTCGATGGCAATCGCGGGGCCCAAGTCGAGCCTACCTACATTCCGGCACGTTTTTTTCCGGACATGTGACGTCACAGCTGCCCGCCATCTTGCCCATAAAATCAAACAATTCTGGGGAGGAGGGAGGGTATCAATAAAAAGAAGATATTAGTAAGGGGGGATATCAATGAATAGGGGGAGTATTAATTATAATATTTCATTATAAAGGTCAGGTACGAAAAATTTTTATTAAAAAAGTCAGGTTCAAAAAGATTCCATTAAAAAGGTCAGGTTTAAAAAGATTTCATTAAAAAAAGGTTAGGTTTTCGAAAATTCATTTTAAAAAGTGGGTTAGAACTCGTCTTGTTTTACTAAATACTTGTAACTAATGCTCTGTGTCGACTGGGAATTACCGCCTGCTTTTGTTACGAATTACGAATGTAACAAGAAATAATAATTCGGATAATAATTAGAAGATGCAATTTTTTACAGAATTATGTATAGAAATGTATATGTGCAGGAAAAGAATCATGTGCTGTTGAACGAGATGTAAGTTTGTGCGTGATGCCGTATTTCCTAAATCCGCAATTATAAGCGTACCACAGACATGAACCGCCAGGAAATGGGCGTAGGTCCAAATAGAGACTTTACCGGCAGCGTCTGCAAATGGGCATAGTCAACGTAGTTCCCGGCTACAAATGGTCGCAGACGGCGTTAAAATCAGTCGTGAAAATTCATGTCGCCAAAAACGCCGGCGTAGCCGCTCTCAGGCTTCTCTCTGATGCTACCAAAAGGTTCGAATCTGACAGCTCTACTCGTAGGTCGAATGCAGAAACCATGTCACCGCGGTACAGACGATCGGAGTCGTCTTGTATTAGGTGTTTCGGTTAATTTTCGCTGTTTGCATGTAGATGGCTCCAGCTGCAAATGAAATAAACTGTGACAGCGGGAACTCATGCTATATTAAAGGTTAGACGTTTTTCAATAGAATTTAGTCCACCAAGGTTTACTTTTGCAAACAGTGATATTGTTTTTAAATCGATTCAAAGTTTAACGCAATAAGTTGTTTTTTCGTTATGTTCTCTACTACTTTGATATAAAGAAAACTGAAACACATTGAATATTAGAGGAAACTAATGATAACACTATTGAAAACAACATGTAGAGATTGGTTTTGACGATTCAAAAATGGTGATTTTGATGTAAAAGGTAAGAAATGCCCAGACCGGCCAAAAAAATTTTCGAAGTTTAAAAATGCTTAATTGCAAATATTATTGTATCAAAATTAATCTCAATCAAGGAATTGGCTGCGACACTAAATGTTGCAGTTTTGACAGTTTCTGACCGTTTACTTGCAATAGGAAAAATTCAAAAGGAAGGAAAATGGGTGTCACATGAATTTATCGAAGCGAACATGCTGAACCGTGTATCCATCGACATTGCTCTGATTGCGAGGTAAAGAAAAAAAATTCTTTGTATTGGATTGTCATTGGTGATGAAAAGTGAATCCTTTATAATATCCATTAAGCCGGCACGTATTTGATAATACTTGCGACACCAAATAACGCAGGAAAGCCGCGTTTCATCCAGGTGCCGTCTTCGGGTACTTTTAGGCCGTCTCGTACATATGGATGTGCAGCATCGTTGGTTTATTGGATCTCACTTGCAGCAGCCTCTTTCAGAGATTGCATTCCAACGGCTTTCGTGGCAGTGCGTATATTGTTTATAATTGTGTCATAGGAGGTCTGTGCGACATATTTCGGCAAATCCATTATGCCGCAAGAACGTTGTATTCCTCGGTGTCCTTTACCAAGAATACATATAGCGGAAGCTAATCGTCTGTTGATTTCGTACACAATGCCTATTAGCGGTGACGAATATACGCTATTAATTATCTTGTCGCACGTCGTACATTTAACGTTTAATTTGAAACCGAGTCCGCGAACACAATTGTAAAAATAGAACTGCGCCTCCCACATTGTTTACATGCGACATATTCAGATATTGCTGCAAACACGGTCTTACAAAATACAATATGACATTTCAGGATGAAACGTAACGTCCGATTTTTCATGCAATTTCTTCGTGGCTTTGCTTGCATAAGTTTCCCCCGCTTTCCATCTGCATATTCATTGGAGGTAATCTTCTTTTCTTCGGCTGTATACTGCGGACTACATGCGGTCCTTTTTTATCAATCGTCCAACGTTTTATTTCGTCTTTCGCTGATTGCACTATTCAAAGAGCTGTGAGCTACTAAACCAGCGTTCTACTTTTTCTTGTGGACTGTTACTTTCATTAGGCTACCTGACATGGACAAGAGCGAGCCTATGACCTGTCTGAACATGCACGACTCCGGTCGGGAGGCCCCTCGCAAACAGGTCGCAACAAACAGCTGCGTATCCATTGCCTCGAGCCCCGTGCGCGCCAGCCGGCCGAGCGTCCGAATCGCCGTTCGTACGCTCGCACGTTTTTATCTATATCTCCGTCAATTTTGCGAGTACAGTGATACGCTGTTAGCCACAGATTCTTGAAACTACGTACAATCGAATAAGCAAATTAAAAAAAATGGATTTTTTTGATCCGACAAACGTATGTGCCTCCTTAAACACAAAAGGTCATGGGTAAACTTAAGCCAACGACGTCCACATCGACGTCAAAAGGCAAAAAAATTATTCATAGTCATTAAGCATTGTTCTATATTTGGTCTGTATTTGATGGGATCAAAGAAATATTGTATTATGAGCTCTTAAAATCGAAAGAAACTGTTACAGCTGACCAGTACCGACACCAATTATACAGTTTAAAGCTAACCCTAGATAAAAAAATGATCACAAATCGCCCACAACAAAATAAAAGTGATTCTGAACCACGACAATGCCCGGCCACATGTTGCAAAAGTGGAAAAAATCATAAGGCTTTGAAAAGGTCTAGAGGAGGAATACAAGATTATACAATAGAAAATAGCAGGTCCCGGTAAAAAATTCAAGGTGACCTTGTCCTGACCTTAGCGACGCCACCCAAGGTCAAATTCATAATGTCAGTAAATAGATCTTTTGAAACCCTATAATTACTATTTGAAACATTTTTTTCTAAAATGCTTAGTTTTTATGATATTTCACTATTCCGGTACTTTTTATATACCTTGTATATTAAACATATCAATACCGATTCCATTGAATAACATTTTCATATATGGGAGGAAAAAAATGAGGAAAAAACAAAACAGCATACCGGATTTCGAAACCTCTGCTTCAGCACAACAAATCAGCTGCTTACCTCCACGACCACCATGCACTCTTGACTTTAAAGGTTTTAGTATTTCTACTTGACTACAATATCTATGTATTAAACTGTTCACTTTTCTCCTGCGAACTCAACAATCCATTATATAATTTTGCAGGCTGACTCGTAAAAATCTCAAACAATGAAATCTTTTTGAAATCAGATGGATATGTCAATTCCCTTGCGAGAAGATGAGTATCTCAAATTCCTGACATCATTTAAATTATTAGCGTTAATAAAATTATTTAATATTAATAATAATTAAAATATAATAATTATTGTATATTAACATTTACAACGCATATGCATGTGTATGTTCATAACTGAATATGAAAATTATAAAATTGAATATAAAAATTATAAAAATGACCAGTCATTAGCATCATTTTGTGTCATTAGTCGCGTTTAGCAAAAAAAGCTGCTTACTAAGCACTTACAAGGAAACGGTCGGGGGCGTCCCTCACCGATTTGAATGGGCATTGGATATGTTGTAGAGGATCAAAAAATATTAGACACGTATTTTTTTATATGTGCTTATCTCGAGGTTTAGGGGTTGAAATCACCCCTTGAAAAAAACGGATTTTTTCGTTTTTATCAAATATCTTCTAAAATATGAGAAATATGAAAACATAGTAAATGTAAGAGTTTTACAGATTTGATGCTCTTTGCACCTGTCAGTTCAAATTTTTCAAAATATCAAATTTACACTCCCCGCTCCCCCCTCCACTCATTATTTTCGCAAATTTCAAAAATGTTGTAAGAACAAAAATTAAAGAGCATTGGATTCCGAATCCATCCATATATATTAATAGTATAATTCCTCGATTCAATTTTTAGGAAAACAGTGCGATGACATCGTGGTAGGCACTGCACTGTGCGAGTAGGTAGGTACTGTTACGTGACGTTCTTTCTCTTCAGTTGCGCTATGCTTAATAACTATCTGTGCATTATCCTACTGCAAGATGAAAACGAATTAATTGTAATATGCCACGTATTATACAAAAAAAACAGTGAGTACAGATAAATGTGCATATGTGGCAACAGTAGCAAATGCGTGTGCAGCGTCGCTATTTGTACAGAAATTCCCATTGTATATTTCTTGAAATAAGTATGTTTATTGTAATGGCAAGTCGACACACGATCAAGACGAATTAAAATAAAGTCGTAATGCATGAAATAAGGAAACACAGATTCTATTACCTTTGCAAGAAAGAGCAAGCGTGTGATATGAGAATATAACACAGCATTAACAATTGCTAAACAATATATAACGAAGAGCTTAATACTAATTATGGAATAATAATGTAGAAGAACAGGATAGAGAGGAATAATATAATAAATTGTGGAAGAATAATACTGGCAATAATATATAAGTAACAATATATGTGATAAAGAAACAGTACACAATTTGCATATGAACACGCGCGCGAATAATGAATTTGTATTATTTTTATGGTACATATTTGTTGCAAAGGTGATGGAAAAAATGTGTCATACATAGTGATTTTTTACACCAAGAACAAGTAATTATAGCAGTTTGGCCACAAATATCGCATTTTATGTTTAAATCACTTTGGAAGCAAATTTCAACCGGTGTTTGAAACTCTGTTGGTCTATATCCACTTTTAAACCAGGCATATTTAAATAAATTTTGAAATCTGGGCGATGAGAATTGATGATGCGTTAATGATTGCAATTTCAATATATTATTTCTAGCATGAAGATCAATTGCAAGATTTAATAACATAACAGTTGTATTTTTGTCTAACGGTTGTATTTTTCTGTTGCACCGGCTGGAATTGTTAGGAAAACAATATCTGTTGCAAAATCTGTTCTCGTCTCCTCAATTATGTTGGGACAATGTCCACTTCAAGAATTTAATAATAATACGGATTGTGGGCCAACATTCGGAAAAAATACTTCTTTCAACCAAGTTTTTATATGACTCGATGTTAATTTGCTTGATTTAGAAGCCGTAACAAAAATATTAGTTGCTTTGAACATAGTTTCTTTTACTCTAGGACCGAATGTTCCTGCTACTTCCTTTAAATTAATAAAAAGAGGCGATAATAGTCTACCATCTGCAGAAATAGTCGGCTGTATAGTATAACTGTGTGTGGTTGCTGATGTAGATTGTACAGTTAGTTACAGCTTCTATATTTTTTAGACCTTTTTGGGATAAAGTACGACCAGAGTGAAATTCAAGTTGGAATCCACTCTGATCCGAATTATAAACATTGTCTACGCCGTATCGTTCAATATAATATTTTACATTTTCAATAAATGTATTACACTTATCTTCTAAATCTGTTTTCGATAACAATGATTTTTTTGTTACAAATTTTGTTATTTTTTGGGAGACGATATCATATGAAGTTTTGTATCTTTCTACCCATGTTTCGGAAACTTTGAATCCTATCATATTTTCCTCTTCTTGTGCTCGAGAAGCCCATCGAGCAATGTCAATGTCATGAATAATTATTCTATTTTCAAGCGCTTCATTAAAACGGTTTATTGTATATTCGGAAATTCTTTTTAATTTTTCATCTCTGCTGCCACCTGCACTGATTTGGTCCTCCCATCGTCGTAATTGTCGCATCGATGTTACTTTTCTGTATCTTCTTTTAATTCTTTCAAGCGATCTTGGTCCTGTTTTACCGCACTTCCAGTATTCCACAGCTTGCCTTTTATAATCATTTGATATTCCTGCTTCAACGGAGCTACAAATAACTTCTTTCGGGAGATATTCTTTTCTTTCATTTTCCTCTAATAAATCAATATTTTCCGCTTCTGGAACTTCATATTATATTGGGTATGGGAATAAGTTTTAATCGTTTTTTATGTAGACAAAGAACATAGTTTGAATATGAAAATATTAAATGATTTTATTCAAAATATTTTCCATCTGAAGCGACAACTTTCGCCCATCTTTCGGGCAATAAACGAATTCCTCGAGTGAAGAATTCTATTTCTTTCGAGGCGATCCAGTCATCGACCCATTTTTGTACGCTGTCATATGAGGTGAAGCGCTCTCCAGTAAGTGCCGACTGCATCGAACGGAACAAATGATAGTTTGAAGGGGCAATGTCTGGTGAATACGGCGGGTGGGGTAGGACCTCTCATTTCACCCCTTCTAGGTATGTCCGAACGGGTTGACCAACGTGTGGCCTAACGTTGTCGTGCTGCAAAATCAGCTTCTCGTGTCTATCGCGCCATTCCGGCCGTTTTTCTTGAATAGCTTGTTTCAAACGCATTAGTTGAAGTCGTTAACGTTGGGAATTGGTAGTTTCGGACGGTTTCAGCAGCTCATAGTAGACTACACCCCGCATATCCCACCAGATACAGAGCATGACCTTTGACCCGTGAATATTGTGCTTTGGCGTTGATGGACCTGGTTCACCTGGCTTCACTCATGCTAGTTTGCGTTTAGGATTGTCGTAGTGATTCCATTTCTCATCGCCAGTGATGATCCGATGCAAAAAACTCTTTCTTTCTTGTCGTTGAAGCAACATTTCGCACGTGATCAAGCGCTTTTCAATGTCCCTTTCCTTCAACTCGTGTGGTACCCAATTTCCTGCCTTCTGAACCATTCCCAGCGCATGTAGGCGTTTTCCAACGGTGGATAGATCAACATCCAATGCTGCAGACAATTCTTCAAGTGCCTGACATGGATCAATATCAAGCAATTTCTCAAGTTCCTTATTTTGGAACTTTTTGGGCACCATCGCGTTCTTTGTCGTTGACATCGAAATCACCACTTTTGAAGCGTTGGAACCAATATCTGCAAGTTGGCTCCGATGGAGCATGGTCGTCGTAAACATCCACAAGCAAACGGCACGTTTCCGCAGCACTTTTCTTCAAAAGATAGTAGTGGAGAAGAACTTCCCGCAAATACTGCTTTTTTGGAACAAATTCCGACATTTTCAATGCGATATGAATACTTGCTGTTTGCACTCCAAATAAAAGTCTTATACTGCGTTTAACAGCTTACATATACACCTTTTAAATCCATGTATCGAAAGGTTAGAAAAGATGCAAGCGATACTATTAATGCCATCTATAGGGAAACGATTAAAACTTATTCCCATACCCAATAAAAGTTTCTTCCTCTTCTATTTCAAATTCCTTTCCATTTTCTATTACTTTTAACAAATATTCAATCTTCTCCTTCACTTCTACTTCTTTTGGAGTTATCGGACTTTGTGGAAAGTTAAGAGCAATGAAAGTTGTATAGAGTAACATTATAACATTCAAGGGATTAAATTGCATTATTCTGGAAAATATTAAAATGAAATATTTTTCTCGAACCATGATATATAAAATAATATATAAAATAAAACACACTTTATAATTAATGCAGTAATTTTCTTATGTTAATCCTGATGCCGCTTCTTCTCTCTGTCAAATATGTGTAGTGAATCCAGAATAAATTAATGTCGTGAAAACGGAAAGACAGCTCTATATTTACGTATGTAGATATTCTGAAATTGAAACAACTACACATATTTCTTCTTCAAATTAGTAAAAATTTTCTTTGATTATTAATCATTATTATATATAATTTATAATTTAACTCTTGCTGAATTTCGCTCCATTTTTCCGTATATTATCACATTACTGATAACTCGACAAACTATTGCAATTCCAATAATATAAAATAGAGAGTGACAAGATATGTAATAATAAATATAAAATAATAATATCAGTTAGTAATAATAATAAATAATAATAATAAATATAAAATAATAATATCAGTTAGTAATAAATACTTATGTATTTAACAAAGAATGTACTAAAAGAAGTTTTAAACACACACATAGAGAGAAAGCAATATGTACTTATAAACTTGCGCTCACAAATGATACGTCGTGAAACGATGGATACTTACTGCGACACTAGCTTGTACTACTGCTTATATATGAAATATATCTCTACATATTACGCGTACTCATGATTTGCGTCGCACAAAGTGGCTGCTTTCCAGCACTTTAAATAGCTCACATAACTATAACGTCTACGACACTTGATATTCATCTATTATTAGAACTATGACAAAATCGAAAGTAAACAGGATGGAAAGAAGATATGACAATAATATGACGGCATAACACTTTCATGATTGTAGATGTGTATGTGTATATGTGGTGCGTGTGCGTGAAAATAATTATGTTATCAATATCATATTAGATATAATTATGCAATCACGTATGATTTCATGAATGCGGCGTTTTTCACGTGTCATAGATTCAGTGAAAACGCCGCGTTAATAAACATGATTGATTTTGCAATTCATGTAATACTTCCGTCGTAGTACTTACGTCAACCACCACAAAAATAGACACACAAACTTATCATACATAAAATCTAACTTTCATAGAGCGTATACGTATATCTTTTTATAAAGACAAAGCATAGAAATATTGTGCATAAATCTATTATTTTTATTAATAACGTTATTATATATTGAAATGTTTTATGATTACATATTCTCCGTATCGGTATTAATCGCCTATTATTCGAAAGAAATTCGAAGAGGACGTGTTGCGTATATTATCGAGTGAGGTAGGCGCTGTGCATAACGTGTTACGGATATACACGGACATTTCCATCTATTCTTCGAAAAGTCCGTATCTCGGAAAGTTTATTATATATTGTTGGATTCGGAATTCAATGCTCTTTAATTTTCGTTCTTACAAAATTTTTGAAAATAATAAGTGGAGGGGGGAGCGGGGAGGGTAAATTTGATATTTTGAAAAATTTGAACTGACAGGTGCAAGGAGCATCAAATACTGTAAAACTTTCACATTTACTATGTTTTCATATCTCTCATATTTTAGAAGATATTTGATAAAAACGAAAAATCCGTTTTTTCAAGAGGTGATTTCAACTCCTAAACCTCGAGATAAGCACATATAAAAAAATACGTGTCTAATATTTTTTGATCCTCTACAACATATCTAATGTCCATTCAAATCGGTGAGGGACGCCCCCGACTGTTCCCTTGTTAGTGATTATCGTTTCTGATTGGTTCATTCCTCTGGATTTGTTAAAGATCTAAAAGAATATTCCAATCATAGATAATAATCACTAAGCGCTTAGTAAGTAGCTTTTTCTGCTGAACGCGGCCGTTGCTATAAGTTATCCGCGCGGTCTCGAAATATTTCTTCCCGAATTGCGGGTAATGCGTTGTGTGAAAGATGAGGAAGTGAAGGGGCAAGACGGGAGAGATTCTAGTTTAGCGATAGGATCTGCCGCTGATTCGCCTCGTGCCTCCTCCTGCCGCGCGCTCGCTCATTTGTAGTGCAGCAAAGATAGAGAGCGATTGATCGTCTGTGCTTTCCTAACAAGGGAACCTTACGGATAGTGGGTCACTGATTTTTTTATACTCATAGGATTCGAAAGTGAGTATCTAGACATCAATTTCCTAAAGCAATACGATGCGCTTCTCAAAAACAGTCGAGAAAATCGACTTTCAAGATTTCCGAGTTCTGTAAGTTCGGATAATTTTGACACATTTCAGAGCCGCTCGTAGCCGAGCACGTAGCGCTCTAATCTCGTAAGAGCGGAGTCGCTAGTTCGATTCTTGTTGGCCGCATCTCTTTTTTTTTTTTTCAATCCTATATCTATATATATCTCTAATATTAACATTTATAGAATTGAAATGCTAATTAACAAATATTTAATCTTAATATTTTTTTAATATAAATTAGCATCATTTTATTTTTAATTACCACTCGCTTGAAAATACGAATATTTGTAATAAATTGAAATTTGGTACAATAATTGAAAAGGAAATAAATTGGGAAATAAAATACCCTTTTATTTTTAGAAATGACGAGTGAATACAAAAATAATAACATAAAAATTAAAACATTAAAAACATAAAAATAATATTAACATAATTACAATTATATTATAATTATATTAATTATTAGGAGTACAAATAAGTTTCCGCCGTTTTCTATCAAAAATTAGGAATTTATTGTGAAAGAACGGTACATTACGTTTTATTCAAAGTATTGTCCATCACTAGTCACTACTTTTTCCCATCTTTTTGGCAGCATTCGAATACCACGTCGGAAGAATTCTTCATCTTTTGAGGCTATCCATGAATCGACCCAATTTTTAGTATCTTCATGTGGTGTAAAGCGCTGGTTAGACAGGCCATGTGCCATCGGCCGGAACAAGTGATAATTGGAAGGGGCAATGTCTGATGAATACGGCGGGTGGGGTAGGACTTCCCAATTAAGTATTTCCAAATAGGTTTTGACCGGTTTTGCAACATGTGGCCGAGCGTTGTCATATAGGAGAATAATTTTGTCGTGTCTGGAGTAGTAATGGGCGCATTTTTCCTTGAGTGCTCGGCTCAATCTCATTAAGTGTGTTCAGTAGAGAGCTCCAGTAATGGTTTCGCTCGGTTTGAGCAACTCATAATACACGACACCAAGCTGATCCCACCAAATACACAGCATGAGTTTTTTTCCATGAATATTCGATTTGGCTGTCGATGTTGAAGCATGGCCAGGTGGTTCCCATGATTTTCTCTTCTTTAGGTTATCGTAGTGGATCCATTTTTCATCACTAGTGACTATACGATGCAAAAAGCCCTTTCTTTTATGCCTGGCAAGCAGCATTTCACATGTGCAAAATCGACGTTCAACGTCGCTCGGCTTCAATTCATATGGAACCCAATTTCCTTGTGTTTGAAACATTCCCAACGATTTTAAACGATGTGAAATTGCTTGTTGAGTCACTTCTAATATAAGTGCAAGTTCTTCTTGCGTTTGGCACGAATCTTCCTCCAATAATGCTTCCAATTCCGTGTCCTCGTACACTTTCGGCCTTCCACTACGTTCTTTGTCTTCCACGTCAAACTCACCGTTTTTAAACTTTTTAAACCACTCACGACAACTTCTCTCATTTAAAACAGTCTCACCATATGCTTCTACAAGCAATCGATGCGCCTCAGCTGCAGATTTCTTCAAATTAAAGAAGTAAATCAAAAGTTCCCGTAAATGACGCTTATTCGGCACAAAACTTGACATTTTCGCACGAAAAAAATTGTGTGATGCTGATACGGAGTCACTAATACTTCAAGGTTATGTTGTTACCAGATGTCCAAACTTACGATATTACGTTTTACACTGACAATTTCAACATAACCTTCTGGTGGGGCCATCTTTTGTCAAACGGCGAAAACTTATTTGTACTCCTAATAATTATTAATTAATATATTTATTTATTAATATAATTATTAATATAATTATAAATATAATTAATTATAAATATAATTATTAATATAATTATTAATATAATTATAAATATAATTAATTATAAATATAATTATTAATATAATTATAAATATAATTAATTATAAATATAATTAATTATAAATATAATTATTAATATAATTATTAATTAATTAATTAATTAATTATGTTATAATTATATTAACATAATAATATTAACATAATTTTTGTACGTCTTTGCACAGATCTTCAAGTTCTTCTTCTCGTATAATCGAGGGACCAGGTTTATAAACAGATTTCACATTCGACATGATATTATTGTTATATACTTGTAACAAAATATAAACTTTACCCGCATTACAGTTTTCATCGCTCCGATACCTAACGGTAAAATATGAACTTTGAATAGCATCTGTTCTTTCGGATTATTTATTTCCCCTTATTTTCCCCACTTTTCGTGAGGCTGTTCTTTGTTCAGGACTAGATACGGGAGAATGCGGATCGACCAGTAGGCCTATTCTGTAACACGTTTCGACAAGTGGCTAACGTGTCATCGCACATCCAATTTGATATATGAAAATATATGCAACGACTTGTCTTATTTAACAATAAGATATTTTCAATTTTTGTACCAAATTTCAATTTATTATAAATATTCGTATTTTCAAGCGAGTGGTAATTAAAAATAAAAAGATGTTAATTTATATTGAAAAAATATTACGATTAAATATTTGTTAATTAGCATTTCAATTTTATAAATGTTAATATGAGATATATATATATATAAATATAGGATTGAAATAAAAAAAAAAGAAGATGCGGCCAACAAGAATCGAACCAGCGACTCCGCGCTTACGAGACTAGAGCGCTACACGCTCGGCTACAAGAGTCTCTGAAAATGTGTCAAAATTATCCAAACTTATAGAACTCGGAAATCTTCAAAGTCGATTTTCTCGAATGTTTTTGAGAAGCGCATCGTACTGCTTTAGGAAATTGATGTCCAGATACTCACCTTCAAATCCTATAAGTATAAAAAAATTAGTGAACCACTAGCCGTAGGGTCCCCTTATAAGTTACTATCTTCCTTAAGGAAGAGTGAACAGGAACCGTTCACATTTTGCCATTATCGTCAGGACGGGTGTAGTGTGCACACATTTTCTCAGGGGGCGCGTTGGAAAAAGAATCTTAGTGTAACCAGCCTGGTAGCCGCTCTTAGGTTTCTCTTTGCCCTATATATACATTATTTAGGTTTCGAGAGAACTTCTGACACTAACAAGCGGCGTGAATCGATGCAGCGAGCGAATGGTGGGTTCAGTGACTCCACGATCGGTCGACGGCGGCTGTAAATATTAGCGTATAAATATTAGTATATAAATATTGTAAAAACCCAGCTCTCCTATATTATATACCACATAAAACATACGATCGAATGCAGTATAGAGATAGAAATAAAGAAACGATCGTCATAATCGGACTCGCTTATCATTTATTCTTCGTTTTCTCTGCACGTATACATATTTTCTCCTCTCTCTTTCTCTATCTTTTTTTCTCTCTGTTTCTCAAGTAACTGACCGAACCGTTTAAATTCTAAGACCGGCGAGCGTCGCCAGACCACTGCAATCAAAGAACAAATATACAGGGTGCACGATTTATTTGAAGACATTGAAATATCTCGAGAACTATGCATTTGATAAAAAAAAGTGGTTAATGAAAGTTGTTAGTCTCGAAGGGAGACATCCAATGATACCAAACTCGACCTCTCACCCCACCCCTTGGGGGTGGTTCTACCATGTTTTCACGAATTGTTGGCACTTGTTGATAAACCTTATCTTTTAGGTTAGGTTGATAACCTTATCTTTTTAATAACTTTTATTATGTTCTTTAAAAATATTGAACAGGTATTTTTTATTTCTCAATCCAATGATTATTTCTGGAGAATTGCGGAAAATATAATTTTTTGCGATTACAGCGCCATCTATCACGAATCGAAAAAAAGTTTCGGACAAAATTTACGTATTTTGTGGCGTAGAATCCGTATCTGCAATAAAAAATGGGGGTTTCCATTTAAGATCTCAAAGTTGCCCCCAACTCCCACCCCCAGGGGGTGGGGTGGGAAGTCGAGTTTGGTATCATTGGATGTCCCCCTTCGAGACTAACAACTTTTATTAACCACTTTTTTTATCCAATGCATAGTTCTCGAGATATTTCAATGTCTTCAGATAAATCGTGCAACCTGTATATCGTCCAACATTTTCATATTGACCATATTCTGCGAACATTATATCTAGCCGAATTACAAATGTCTGTTGAAAGTTTGAAAATAAGCGAAGGAGCAAATAAACGAGTATGCATATACATTAACGTTTATATATTCGAATCTATTGATAATTTGTTATACGTTCACCAAGCATATATTCAAATTAATATGATGATTACTTATACAATTTCGAAATGATACTTACTGTATCATTTTATCAAATTTCTGCCGTGTCATAATTTCATGTGAATCAAACGGTCTAAAAGGTTTCTCAGTAAGAATATGTATCATCATCCTGATGTTTTTATGATCTATCCACATACAAATTTGTTTATAGCCCGCAACGAACACGGTTAACATCATGTATAAAGAATCAGTGAGTTCATCGGAGTTATCGACGTTCAGTAGGATATTTATGAATTGAGACATTGCGAATATAAGTAGTGAGGAGTTCAAAAATATCGCGTAACTTTTGTAAATAATATTAAACAGCGATGTCCATGATGGCGATTGCCAAAATCCAGCGACCGCACATATTGCGAGTGTAAATTTCAACACGCGCATTTTAGCTTTCGTGATTTAATTACACTATATTGTTAAATTATGTTATATGTGTCGATATTTTATCATGTTCGAGATATTTCTTTTGAAAAATATATAAATATACTAAAGATATGAATATATATATACTAAAGACACGAAAAATAATATTTTCACAGGAATCTTAAAAATAATTAGAAACCTTAGCAATATATTGAAATTTAAGGCTTTATGTCCGGCGAAAAGTCTTGCTGCGCGCGCGTCAAATGTATATATATATTTTTTTACGATAATTTACGAATCTAACTGCCAAGCTTTTGAATACCACAATATACAATAATATAATACGTAATGATACGTAAACATTGAATTTATTTTCACTGGTTAATTTGCACCATTAGTATTAGCATCCAGCTAGTTGTCGAATAGCTCTAAAACTGATTTCAATCGCTCGCTAATTCTTGAAAACATTATCTACTTGAACCCTCTTGTCGTATCAAATAAAACAGAATTATTTGATAGAAGAGGCCGGAATATTTAGAATCTTTCTATAACCTATCTATATCCTCACATTATGACCGTATTTCTCGAACTTCTCTTATCTACCTGTGTTATTATCATAAACTGCGAGTGTAATGTCTCTTCGGTCGAATGATATTTTTATAAGTCATAATAGAGACCGCCTATATGAGATACAGGTTTTATTGAAATAAATTGTTATTTCAACAAAAAGATGATAGAGCCAAAAGCAAAAATGAGACTAATATTTAATGTAATATATACATTATTTGAAACATTCCCGATTATTAACTGTTAACTGCTTTCAATAATACTTGTCTAGGTAAAAATATTATATTTATTTCTCTTTACTACATTGTCCACATTTTTATGAAATATATATGTATGTAGATGTCAAATGTTGGTTAGTATATCATCAGATATAATTTGTCCTATTTGTTTCCTATGAAATATTGATATAGGTAATTGATACATTATCCTATGGTCCTATGATATCCTATGATATATGATAATATGTTGTTTGTTATGTTATATTATTTGTAATATAGTTCATATGTATCATACGTATTATAACGTACGTTACATTATGTTGAATTTCTGGCTCACATCTTTCTTTCGTGATATAGGCAAAGAGGGTAAGAAGAAATATTTTATTTGTAAGTGTAAATTTTTCCGAGTAGCACAATTTTGCACACGCGCGCCATAATTATGTGAATTGTATATTTTCTACTCATATATTTGAAACAATTCTATATGATTTTATTTCAATGTGACTATTGGATCAACATTGTAAAAAGATATTTATAAGAGACTAAATATTAGGTCATTAAGTATGAAATTTCCGATTTCGAACTAAAAGTTTGGTTTATTATATCTCAAACCAGAAATAGTTAAATTAATCAAAGTATGCGCCTGAAGTATAGACACAGTTCTGCCATCTTAAGAATAATTTATTGATGCCAGCAGCGAAGAAGCCTGAAGAACGAGTGACGATGAAATCGCAGAAGGCGTTTTCCACAGCTTGTTGAGAATTGAATATTTTTCCTTGCAAGAAGTGGTCCAGTGTTTGGAAGAAGTGGTAGTCAATTGGTGCAAGGTCTAGTGAATATGGTAGGTGACAGAAAATTTCCAAGTCCAGCTGCTATAGTATGAGCAACGTTGTTTGTATGACATACCAGGTATGTAAATATGTAAATATAAAACCGAAATTTTTGTATAGAAAATATACATTTATTGTATGAAAATGATAAAAAATATTTCATTCGAAGTATTACCCATCGCTAGCTATACATTTTTCCCATCTGTCTGACAATTTGTGGATGTCACGCCAAAACAACTGTTGCTCTTTTGAGGCAAACCAGTCATCGAGCCATTTTCGTACATTTTCGTAAGAAGTGAAGCGCTGCTCAGCAAGTATATGTCCCATCGATGCAAATAAGTAGTAATCGGACGGAGCCATGTCTGGTGAGTAAGCTGCATGCGAAAGTATTTCCCAACTAAACGCCTCAATCGTTTCCTTCACCAGTTTTGCTGTGTGTGATAGTGCATTATCATGAAGCAAAATCACTTTGTGTTGCCTTTTTTGATATTTTGGTCGTTTTTCACGCAAAACTTGATTTAAATCGATCATTAGTTTTTGGTAGCGTTCAGTATTAACGGTTTCGCCAGGTTTTAGCAGCTCATAATAGATCATACCCTTCTGATCCCACCAAACACAGAGCATTGTCTTCCGTCCATAGCGATTTGGCCTTGCAGTCGATGTCGATGGTTCGCCTGGAGTTACCCATGATCTTTTACGCTTAGGATTCTCAAAATATATCCACTTTTCATCGCCAGTCACAGTTCGATGGAGAAATGACTTTCTTTTGTACCTGGTGAGCAGCATTTCGCAAGTGGTTTTTCGGTTTTCCTGCTGTCTTTCATTCAGTTCATGTAGAACCCATTTTCCCATCTTCTGGATCTTTCCCATAGCTTTCAAACGTATGGAGACGGCTTCTCGTGTTACATTTAATTGATCCGCGAGTTGTTGTTGCGTTTAAGCGTCATCCTCATCCAACAATGCTTGCAATTCGCTGTCTTCAAACTTTTCGGTAGTCTTCCACGTTCTTCGTTTCTCACGTAAAAATCGCTACGTTTGAATTTTTTAAACCACTCAAAGCATTGTGATTTACCAAGAGCATGCTCACCGTAAGCTTCGACAAGCATTGGATGCGATTCTGCAGCAGTTTTCTTCAAATGGTAACAGAAAATCAATGCTGTCCACAAATCGTAGCTTCCAGGCACAAAATTCGACATGTTCAACACTATTACAAACTATGCTGTTGTATGAAACTTGTATTGTTGTGAGTTGAAAATCTTTGTCAGATGTCAGCAAATAGAAATGGCGCCAATGACGCGGTTTGACGGTAACTACATTGACAGCTAGGGTCATCTATGGGCAAATTCCGGTTTCATACTTACAGACTTGGTATGGTCGAGCGTTGTCTTGCAAGAGGATTGGCTTGTCCTTATTGACCAATCTCGGCTGCTTAATCGCAAGCATCCTCATCATTTGGTCCAGTTGGTTACAGTAGACACCCGCTATAATCGATTGACCAAGTTTCATGAAGCTGTAGTGGATAATACCAGCGCTAGACCACCAAACAGACATCATTAGTTTTCTTTTGTGAATATTCGGTTTCGGACTGTGTTTCGGCACTTCATCTATATCGAACCATTGTGCCGAACGTTTGCAATTGTCGAAAAGAATCAATTTTTCATCACACGTAATAATACGATGTAAAATGGTTCGCCTTTATATCGTGATAGTAAAGAAAGGCAAGCTTCGAGACGATTTCTCTTCTGACGCTTATTTAATTCATGCGGAACCCATCTATCCAGCTTATTTACCTTGCCGATTTGTTTCAAGTGATCCAATATCGTTGGAATAGTAACGTTAAACCTTGCTGCTAATTCACGCGTAGTTTGAGATATATCCGCTTCCACTACAGCTTTCAGTTCATCATTATTCACCTTGGTCTCGAGTCGCCCACATGGCTCATTTTCAACATTAAAATCGCCAGAACGAAACTTCTCAAACCATCGATGTACTGTGCGTTTATTAGCCACATCTTCACCAAACACTTCGTTGATATTTCGAGTTGTCTGCGCTACATTGGTTCTACAACGGAACTCATATTTGAAAATAACACGAATTTTTAACTTATCCATGGTTACACAAAAGATTGCTGTAACAAAGACATTTCGAAAGGTAATCATAAAATAAAACATGCGTTTGAAAGAGTGATGATGTACCTTCACAAGAAAAAAAACCAAGAACTGTAAAGATGAAATGTCAGAGATATCGACTGTCGAACTTACAAGGAAATACATGGAACCGTCTCTCTCCGATTCAGATGAACTTGAAAGATGTTGTAATGTAGACTAAAGTAAGGGACACGTATTTTTTTATACGTGCCCAATCGCATATTTAGGAGGTGCAACACCCCTTTGAAGGAAAATTGGTTTTTCTCTTTCGGAGCATGCACCGTCAAAAGTATAAGAGGTAAAAAAACTCTTTTAATAAAAACTGAATTGTTTAAAGAGTACTTTATAATGATGTTTTCCGTTTAAAAAAAATGCTAAAATGTTAAACATATTCCCACCACTCACCAATTTTTTTATAATTGAAAAATTTCATTTCCATAAAATTAAAGGATGTTTTATTCCGAATTCATCCATATATGATAAAGCCATTTTCTGACATATGGACTTTTCAAAAAATACTTGGGAACACGTCTATATACCCGTAACGCCATATGTAGCCGCCTGATCCACGCGATACATGTACGCAACACATCTCTTCGTATTTCCGCATAGTAAGAGACTCGAAGATAGTACTGATATGCAGAAGATATAATCATAAACATTTCAATATATGACAACAATAAAATTAATTATTTTATGCATAACAATAGTCATATATTCCCACACTTTGCTATCATGGAAATTATATATACGCATACCCACATACATATATAACGCATAAACATATATATTTGAAAGTAATTATTAAGCGAGGAAAAAATTATATATACGAGGGTGGTCCGATAAGTACTTAGCCTACAAAAGAAAAACGAAAATTTGGGAAAAGTGGCGATTTATTTCTCAACATAGTCTCCTTTTAGCTCGATACACTTGACCCAGCGATGCTCCAACTTCTTTAATCCGTCTGAAAAATACGTTTTCTCGAGTTCTGCAAAGTAGGCCTCCGTGGCGGCGATGACCTCCTCATTCGACTCAAATTTCTGCCCGGCGAGTGACTTTTTCAAGTTTGGAAACAAAAAGAAGTTACACGGGGCCAAATCTGGAGAATACGGTGGATGGGGCAGCAGTTCGTAGCCCAATTCGACCAATTTGACCGTGGCGAGGGCGGAGGTGTGAGCCGGTGCGTTGTCATGCTGGAAGAGCACTTTTTTCTTCGCCAAATGGGGCCGTTTTTTCTGCAATTCGGCGTCGAATCGGCCCAATAATTCGGCATAGTACAGCCGTTTTGCCCTTCTCCAGGTAGTCGATGTAGATCACACCTTGTGAATCCCAGAAAACGGTGGCCATCACCTTTCCAGCCGATAGGACAGTCTTCGCCTTCTTCGGAGCACGTTCACCGGGTGAAGTCCACTGTTTCGACTGTTCCTTGGTCTCTGGTGTGTACCAGTGGATCCATGTTTCGTCGACGGTCACGAAACGACGCAGAAACTCCTTCGGATTGCGCTTAAACAGCGTCAAACACTGCTCTGAAGTGGTCTCACGGTTGCGCTTGTTGTCCGGAGTGAGCAAACGCGGCACCCATCGCGCCGACAGCTTTCTCATGCTCAAAATTTCATGCAGGATATGACCCACGCGGTCTTTTGAGATGCCTACTGTCTCAGCTATCTCGCGCACCTTCAATCGGCGGTCTGCCAATACGAGATCGTGGATTTTTGTCATGTTATCCTCCGTGGTAGCCGTTTTCGGGGCACCTGGGCGTGGCTCATCAAAAACCGACGTGCGACCATGTTGAAACTCGTTAAACCAATTTTTGATGGTCGCCATCGAAGAAGAAGAGTCACCGTACACAGCATCCAAGCGCTCTTTGATTTCGCTACGCGATTTCCCTTCCAAAAACAAGAATCGAATCACCGACCGATATTGCTCTTTTTCCATTTTTCTAAAATCCGCGGACACGCCCGCTTCCACACACGGTCAAAACAAAACTACGAGTCCGATTCGGCTGAAATTTCGACAGTAGCCGTCTACGAGAATGTATTACACGATAGTAAATTTCTCTTGCGATAGTGGCGCCATCGGGCGGTGAGGCTAAGTACATATCGGACCGCCCTCGTATATATATATAAATAATTAATTACAATGTATAATTAAAAGAATTACATTATTAAAAAAAGTATAATTAAAGAACTATTATAATAGATTTTCACATCAGCCATGAGGTACTATTGCTGATGCGTTTTTTGTAAGTGGTTTCCCCAGTAGACCTATTCCACTAAATAATGAAAACAAAATACGATGAAATGTGTGGCTCGGCAGGAAAACTAGATGAAAGGAGGTAAACGATCATTTGGTAAAAAATAAACTAGAATGTCTTGGGTCGTTTAGACTCTACTATGGATGATATATCCACAGGCATTTTAAAAGAACTAGCTCGCATCAACCAAGAAAGTGATGTATCATTTAGAGAAGAACGTTTATCCGTTTTTGTCAAATTCATTCTTGAGAAGAAACATTCGCATAAATATGTGGACCCAAACATAGAGAAAATTCGGAGACCAAAATCTCTAAGACGTGGATAAGATGAAGAATCTAAATTTTGAAATCTCGGTCTCCTTTTCCAATCGGGATTTCAAAGAAATATCGCATTGCAAATCGCACAATTCTTCCTGAAGAAATAGGCTTTGTTCCTCGATTTGCGCGGTAAGAGGATTGCTAAAGAGGATTAAATCTTGTCTTAAACTTTCAAAGTCAGAAAAACGCCTATCAAATTAATCAATTAAAGATTGAATAATATTCAGTTGCTTTGGAAAATTACAATTTGTGCTGTGTTCTTCAAAGAGAATTTGGCAGGAAGGGAAAAAGTGAAGAACATTACCTTGCAACTGATTTTTAAGAAGCAGCAATTTTCTGCGGAAAGCATCAATACAACTAATTGCGTAAATTGTTTGATTGGACTTTTGCAGCTTTAAATTTAGAATATTTAAATGATTTGTTAGATTAGTTATTAAAACAAGCGAGTCTAAATCTTCGAAGAAAAATCGAAATTCGTCCAATTTTATGGGATATCCGTCTTACAAAAAGAGGAATATCTCCTTTCTTATTGCGAAGAATTTTTCAAGACATTTTCCTGCACTGAGCCATCGCACTTCACAATATAAAGGAACATATGTGTAGCTTGCGTTATGCTCTTCGAGAAAGTGTTGGAATTTACGATGAGAAAGAAATTTTTGAAAGTTACAGCAACTTGTCACGCGCAACGAGGACGGGGAGGGTGCAAGAGGGGGACCGAAGGACTCCCTTGCATCCCCCCCGTGTGTGTGTGTGTGTATGTGTGTATACATATGTTTGGTACTATATGTATACATATGTATACATATGTTTGAGACATTTTCATATATTAACATATGAATTTTAGCTCATGCATCAGTGGTTATTTTTATGTAATAACTACTTATACATGAGCTAAAAATTCATATGTTTAATATATGAAAATACTTTGGGGAGAGGGCTTCGCCCCTCCCCCGCTTACATGTACTATTTTACATTTTCCGACTAAAAAGAACATAAGTCTTTGTATTACCGACATGACAGATTTCCGAACCTCGCATGTGTCATTTTTTAATAATTTATTTCTCGCAAACTAGAGCCGAGCGACGATTTTTACTTGCAGATTCGGTTTCTATACGTCAAAATACATAAGATAGGTGAGTTTGAGCGAAATCCAAGGTGAGACCCGTCTTCTAAATAACTACCAATCATTGATTTGTTTTTGTTAGCACCGACTTATGTAAAACTCATTCTGATTAAAAAATCTGATCAAAAGGTCAAATGTAAAGGCCATCACACGTAGAAAAATTTTAACCGTAACCGTAAGGTTGTAAGAAAATTGTCCAATCACAAGAGAAAGGATCGACTGTGATTGGTCAATTTTCTTACGGAATTACAGTAACGGTTAAAACTTTTCTACGTGTAAAGGCCGTAAACGTGGTCTACAATGACAGTAAGCAGTAAGAAGTAAGCATAAGCGGTTAAAAATAAACCAATCACAGTCGATTATGACAAAAATGATCAACTGTAGTAGGTCCATTTCTTATTGTTTACGCTTACTTCTTATTGCTTACTGCCGTTGTAGACGACGCTTAAAGAGTAGTCTACAATGGACGTAAGCAGTACTCCCCCATGGACGCCACCTTGCCGTGGTGGAGGAGTTTGCGTGTCCCGATGACGTACAGGGCTGTACCGGCTGGGGTTTCGAGCCCTGGCAGGTTCTACCATGCCGGGGTGGCCTGTACGGAGGGACCAGACTAAGATTGTCCATAATACTCCTGGATGAGCAGCTGCCTCCAAGTTTTACCCAGGGACTGGAGGACCGTACTTGTACCAAAGGTCCCTACAGCGCAGACAGAGCGGGCTCGTTAGCCTGGTGAAGGCAGCCGATCTAGGGGAAGGAAAACCCCGAAATTAAACCCGTATATGTGGAACACGTATAATCCCACACTTTGCCAGAGGCTAGAGTGTTTTGTCACTCTGGTACGGGGGATCCAGGCGAACCCCGGCAGAACCTAGCCTATTATACCATAACCCTAGGTCCTGTCTCTGGCGCCGGGGGTCTTGCAATAATTGGCCGGACTGCGAGGCGGGTCCTCCATAAAATACCACGTAATCCTACGGTTGAGGTATGCCATGCTTATGGGATGAATGGCAGGTGCGTGACCTGTCGCTAGTGGTTCCTCACCCGTGGTACCTGGCGCACCACGGGGACATGTCAGCCTAACCCCGGGTAATGCGGGGCTCTACCCGGGGTCGACGCCCATTTCCTGCCGCACTCGTGGGACTCAGAATGAAACCTCGGTTAAATAAAAAAACAAACCCAGAGCTTTCAGGCTCAGAATCTCAGAACTCATGGTCCCGTATGAACGGGCGTGACATCCCGTCCGAGGGCCTACCTTCTATCGCTTTGATAGGGGGTGATTTTTCGGACGTTTCAGTGAGGAAAGAAGAGGTGGTAGAGGTTCGCATGGCAGGAGCCTCCTCCTCTCCCCCGAGGAGGGTAAGGCTGTGGACCTCGGAGGGCTAGCTTCCGAAGTGCCACATGAGGACCGACCACCGCCTTCGCCGGCGCAAGGCGTGAGCTGTAGCTGGTATCTCCCCCCGACCGCGGGGTAGAAAGGTGAGCCTGACAGCTAGGAATCAGGCGGCCACCCAACGTGGACCGAGAAGTCTCTGGGGTCCGGGACTCGCATCCCGGTACCAGGGGCCGGGCCCCAATTTTACAAAAAGTAAAGAAGGAGCCCGTCCCCACCAACACCCGGGGAACACGGGGGATGACCCTACCAAAAGAACAGGAGAGGGAAGAACAGAAGGAGCTAGGGAGGGGAAAGGGAGAGGCGGAAGCGTCGGGTCGGAGGTCCGGTTATCCGGTCTGACGTGGTTTCTCTCAAGGCTCCAGGATCCCGATCCCTGCCCTAAGCAAGATTGCCAAGGCCCCGACGTTAGGAACCAAGCAGGCCGGGCCGTCCAAGGCGGCCAGCGATATAAGTGGGACAACTGGAGCTTCGTCCTTGGGGACAACCAAGGCGGTCGTTAGGGTCACCAGAGCCTCAACGCTGAGGACTGCCCAGTCTGCAGCATCGAAGGCGTCTGGCGGCCTTGGTGGGACCATTCAGGCATCAGAGACGAGAAGGACGGATCTTGATGCTGCGGAAGGAGCAACCGCCGGTACCAGCGGTGTGAGGAAGAGCACGAGGATCGACACCAGCGGATCATCGTTGACGGAGGTACCTTCCCTGATACCTGTACCCAAGAAACGTGGTAGACCCGCCACGACATTCAAGGGTACAGGTATCAGGGAAAGGAAGAAGAAAGAGGCTGTGACCAAAAAGGAGTTGGACTCGGAGAGACTGAAGAGGGAGGCTTGGAACCTCCTCGGCAGGGGCCTGTACCGCTCTATGGATGATACTCGCCCGGCTGAGGAGGTCTGTCGGAACCCCTCTACCAGGAAACTCCTTAGGGGGGCAAGGGCTTCCGAGCTGACCTCGGAGGTGGGCCGCGCACTCGGCGCGGTGAAACTAGTGGCACGGCGTTCCAAAACATAAAAGGAACGTTTGTGTCGCTGTTGAACCGCGCCGTGGCCACCTCCGAGGCCGTTATGGCTACATTAATAGGCAGGACAGCAGAACAGGACGGGAGGGAGGATGCAACCTCCTATATTAGGAGGGAAATGGAAGGCCTCAGGGAGGACAACAGGAGGCTGATGGTGGAGACGGCGCGGCTGGCTGAGGAGTTGAAAGCCATGAAAGCTGCTGCCGCCTTAGTCTCCGACCCCTCGAGTTCCCGCCGTTACCATGTTCCAGGAGGAGGAGGACGTACGCGGAGGCGTCGAGTGGGTCCACGTCCACGGAGGAGGAACTAAGGGACGCGAAGACCCTGGAAAGAAAGAGGAAGAAAAAGAAGGACGAAGACTCATCCCTCGTTCTCTTCTCCTAAGAAGGAAGAAAGGAAGGTAGGGAGGGGGTTTCGTCCGAGGAGGTGCAGTCGTTCAACGACAACCTCCCGGAGGAGGCCCCACCCAGTGCAAAGCCTTGGACGCCGCCTTGGCCAATCTGGGCCCTTCTCTCGGCATCCTGGCTGAGCTTGATCGCTTGAGGGCGGTGGTGGCTCGTCAGGATGTGGAGAGAAGGGCAGCCGGATGTCCGAAGGGGTAGGGTCCCCAACACAGCTCCGGTCCGGAAAGAGAGGGGAAAGTCCACTCCAGGGGGGGACACCGGCACCGCCACCACCAGCAAAACCGGCAGACGCCCCGAAGGGAGAAGCGAAAAAGGGCAAGGCCAAGAGAAAGAAGAAGAAGAAGGAGGAAAAGAGAAGAAGAAAGGAGGAGCAGGAACGAGCCCAGACAGGTGGAGGGGCGGGCTGGCTCCTGGTCCACAAATCGGAAAGGAGAAGGAGCCGAAGATGGGGATTTCGGCGAAGAACCTAGAGGACTGGGGCTGGGATCCCTTGGAAAGAGGCCTTTGGCAGGCGCTTAGACCCGCAGGAGGATAACAACCGCCACAGGAGACATGGGCGCAGGTTACTGGCGGGGAAGCAGAGGACACAGGGGGAGGAAAAGAATAACGGGGGAACCTCTAACTCTTCCAAAGGATTACCTGGGAGGGGGAATGCCGGACGGGCAAGCCGAAGCGCCGCGCTCGGCAGCCGTCAAAATCACGCGCCCCAGCAATAAATACCATAACTTTATGGTGGAGGCCAGGCGCCGCGTCAAGCCGGTGGACTTGGGGATTAACGTTCCCCTGAGAGTCCGCCAAGCCCTTAACGGGACTATGCTTTTCGAGGTGCCTGGTCTCAAGGCGGGTCGTCCGCCGACCGGCTTGCTGAGGAGCTCCGCAAGCTAGCGGCGGAAAAAGGCCCCGTTTTCGTGTCCAAAGGCAGGAGAAACTCGTAGCTTTACGAATCTCCGGGCTGGACGTGACAACCAGGGCCGATGAGGTGGCGGCCCCCGTGGCCCTCTCTGGGGGATGCACTCCCGAGGAAGTTTCCACGAGAGGTATGAGCGTCTCCCAAGGGGCGTCGGCGCGGTTGTGATGCGGTGTCCGTTAGCGGCGGCTGCAAAAGTCGCCGCTGCGGAGCGGGTCCGGTGGAGTGACCCGTGCCGGGTGACGGCGCTGTCCGCTCGCGTAACTTTGTGCTACCGCTATTTGGAGCGGGGGTACGTGCGCGAGCGGTGCACTAGTGCCGTCGATCGAAGCGGTCTTTTGCTACCGCTGCGGTAACTCCGGCCACCGCGCCAAGGGGTGCCAGGCGCGGTACGTTGCCCCGTTTGCGCCGAGAAGGCAGGCCCGCCGGTCACAAGATCGGAGGGGCTGTCCCTTCCAGAAAAAAAAGGAAGGGGAAGAGAAAAGTGAAGGGAGAGGAGCAGACTGGGAAGAAGGAGCCGAAGCGTAGGAGGCCCGAACCTCCGTGGTGGCACCACTGGACCGGGTGCTGCAGGAGGAAGTGCAGACGTGAGCACCTCCCCAACGAGGGACTTGGTGACGGAGCCTGCTCACTTGCCAACAAGGGACTACATGGACGAGGAGGTTGCCTCAGCAGTCCTCCTCTCACAAGAGTGGAGAGAGAAGCATGAGTGGAGCTCACCCTCCGCCCCGCCCCGCCAGAGGATGAACCGATAGAAGTGACGACCCTGCTTCAAAGGAAGAGGAGGGGGACGGAGAACCCGGAGCCGAGGAAGATTATAGACCAGTCCGAAGAGGAGCCGGATCTCAGGAAGGTGAGGAGGGTGGATCCAGTAGGACACCTCCAACAACTGTAGAAACAGGGGAGTCGGTGGGAGTGCCACCCCCGACTCCCCAAGATAACAAACCCTGCCATATCCCGAGGGGAGGGTGACATTGAGGTAGGAACCCCCTGACTCCGCGTCAACGAAGGTACCCGTGTCTAGGGCCACCATGGCGGGGCCCCCTCAGGGGAGACCGAAGCGGCTCCGCCGCCAGAGATCTCCCAAGAGGGGTGGTTGTAGGTAGCCCGGGGAGGCGGATAAGGCTTAGCTTCACGCTTCTCCGGGTCCTACAGGCCAACCTCGGCCACGGCGCCCAGACTCAGTCCTACAGGTTGCACAGGATCCTAGAGCTGGGCGCCGGGCTGGGGGTGGCTGCCGAGCCGTACCGGGTGCCAGTGAGCAGCGCTAGCTGTTTCGGCAGCCGGGACGACTCGGTGGCCTTGATGGCGAACCCCACAGCGGGGACCCCTCCCTGTGAATTAAGGGAAAGGGATCTTCTTCGTGCAGTCGACTGTGGGCCCGTTACGGTGGTGGGAGTGTACCTCCATCACCATAGAAACAAAGTCGGTCTCGGAGATCTCGCCCGTATAAAGGGGGTCCTCGACGGGATCGGGAATGTGGTGCGTAGGTGCCACTGCCGACCCGTCGTCATTGCCGGGGACTTTAATGCCTACTCGGAAGGGTGGAGCTGCAGTCCCCGGCAGCGGGACCCTCGGGGCGAGGTCGTAATCGACTGTGCAGCGGGGTTGAGCTTCTTGTTAATAAACAAGGGGTCGGCCAGCACCTGTGTGCGGCCGGGGGGGGAGTCGGTCATCTACTTGACCTAGGCTACCCCTCGGCCGCTGGTTATTCCAGGAGTGGAAGGTGGAGGTGGAGGGCGAAACACTATCACACCATCGGTACATGGTGTGGGCCCTCCGCCTCCCTAAACCTCCACGGTGCGGGACCCTCGCTGCCCGGGAGGGGTTTCCCCTCCCCAGAAGGTGGACACTCAGTCGACTGGACGCGGATAGGTTTCGGGCGTCCGTCCTCGTGGCCACCTGGCACCTTGAACGAGGAGCCGGGTGAGTGGGCCCTCAGCCCCTTGAAAGGGGCTAGGAAATCGTGGGCATTGTGGCGTCGGCGTGCGACGCCGCTATGCCCCAAGCCCACCCCCGGCGCCGGGTCGCATACTCGCCGCATCGCGGAACTCCGCGACTCCACCGTACAGGACAGGCGGTGTTTCTACCGGACCCGGCGACGAGGCGGGGATGTCACGAGGGCGAAGGAGGACTTCCTGTTCGTCAGGAAAGCCCTCCGCGACGCCATCGCCGAGGCCAAGCGAGTGGCTTGGGAGCATCTGACGAGCTTCCTGGACGAGGATCCGTGGGGGCGCCCGTATAAGAGGGCGATGGGGAAGATCCGCCCTTGGGCGCCCCCACCTACGGAAACGTCAGACAGGCAGGCCCTCGAGGGGCTCCTGGACACCTCTTTCCGAGCCCCCCCGGGTTCCCTTCCTCAGATTGGTGGAGGGAGACTAGGACGAGGACCTGGCTGTGAGTCCAGAGGAGCTTGCCAGGGCCAGGAAGAAACTCGGTGGTAAGGGGAAAGCCCCTGGCTCCGATGGAATTCCTGGCCGCGCCTGGGCGATCGCCCTCGGCGAAGGAAGCCTGTCCGCGGCCACACGCGGGGTATTCAGCGGGTGCCTCAAGGAGGGGTGTTCCCCCAGCGTGGAGGAGGGCAAAGACACCCGGGAGTGCGTCGGCCTACAGGCCGATATGCCTGCTGGACGAGGCGGGCAAGATGCTGGAGCGCATCGTTGCCGACCGCCTCGTCCAGCATCTGTCCTAGGAGGGGCCGAACCTCCACGACCGTCAATATGGCTTAGGCCCGGTAGGTCCACGTTGGACGCTATTCAACACCTCCGGGACCTGACCGGGACAGCCGTGGAGAGGGGCGGCGGGGTGTGGTTGGCGGAGTCCCTGGACATAAAGAACGCCTTCAACACCCTGCCCTGGCCGGAGATTGGACGGGCCTTCGAACACCACGGAGTGACCGTCTATCTCCGGCGGATCCTCTCGGCGTACTTCAGGGACAGGGACCTCGCCTTCACCAAGGAGGGTGGGGTCCAAGACCGCAATGGAGTGCGATGTTCGCAGGGGTCGGTCCTCGGCTCCTTGCTATGGAACATCGCGTTCGACCGGGTGTTGCGCACTCCCCTCCTCCCAGGCTGTCACGTCGTCTGCTACGTGGACGACACGTTAGTGGCGGCCGGGAGAAGGAGCTGGGGAGAAGCCCGCCTCTACGCGGAAGCGGTGGTGGCATCGGTGATGAATATCATCAGGTGGCGCCCCAAAAGACTAAAGCCGTGTTTTTTCACGACGGCAGTCGAGGTGCGCTACGGAGATGCGGGTTCTGGTCGATGGCGTCCAAATCCGTGTCGGGCCGACGATCAAGTATCTCGGCTTGACGTTGGCCAGCCGGTGGGATTTCGGGCCTCATTTCAGACAACTGGCCCCCAGGGTGCGCAGGGCTGGGCTGGCGGTGGCCAGCCTCCTGCGCATCCAGGGGGTCCAGGATGGAGGGCTCGCTGCCTGTACGTGAGTGCGGTGCTTTCGATCGCCAT